>NC_137622.1:31309954-31349954 GCF_963280865.1 Gymnoscopelus braueri
GGAACACTGCACTACTGATGCCTCATTTAGGAACCACAGGGAAAAGATTTCATGTTCACAATCATGACATCAACACGTGTACGCATCCAACACTATTACACGCTTGGGCTTTCAAGTGGGAGGAGGAAGAGATAGAGAGAGTGAGAATGTGCGAGAGAGAGGGAGAAAGAGAAGGTAAGAGAAGGAAGGATAGACGGCAGATCTGGCTTTCATCTAGAATGTGGGAGCTATATTGTATTGCAGCTCGAAAGGGACTGCCTGTGAACTATTATACATGCTTATGAACCTGCGCTTTGATCATGGCTGGGTGTAAAATGCGCTGACACAGAGGGCGAAGGTTTGTTTTTCCACAGAGCTGAGAAGGAGTGTTACAGTTTCCCCATTAAAGCCCAGCATATATGCATTATTAATGAAATGTGACGGGGGAAACAGAGTTGGGTGTGTCTGTGTGTGTGTGTGCGTGTGCGTGTGCGTGTGCGTGTGCGTGTGTGTGTGTGTGTGTGTGTGTGTGTGGGGGGGGGTATATTCATAGATAATGTGCATTTAACAGCAACGTTCCACAATGCACATGAACTCGAGTGCTATTCTATTTGTGTTTTGATGTACACATCAGAGATGGCACCTGTGTAATGCTTGTGTGGTTCCCTTTTTTAGTTTATCCAAGCAGGATGCTACAGCAACGGCACACTGCAGCATATCAGTGGTTCTCAACCTTTTCAGGCTTCCCAAAATAGTCATATTTGAACTGGGTTCCACAGATAAACATTGTGGAAATAGCCGATCTACAAGCTCACAGCGTTTTGAGATTGTTGATAATCTATTTTCACAATTGTTGCCTCTTTCTTATAGTGTTTGACAATTTGGCCAATGTTTGACCAGTTTTTATAGTATAGTTTGTTGATTACTTTTGATGCGACCAAGTAATGGTATTTTTTTCCATTTCATATGAAAAAAAAACCATATTAGGTATTAGCAGTCCTTAAATTGTCACTTTACTGTCATCTGGGGACCCCCCCAAAATCATGTGGAGACCCCCCTTGGGGCTCCCGACCCACAGGTTGAGAACCACTGCAGTATATCACCGTCCTACCAGGAGGTGCACACACAGCAGGCTCAGCCACATTTAATTACATGCAACGGTAACTCACTTCATTATCGTGGTATTCTATTTGCCTAACCTATGGAGATTCACTGAGCGCGGGCAGACAAGAGAGAAAACTTTGGTCTTTTAAAAAAACAGAGCGGGTTTCACTGAGCTCTATTGTAGGACCACACCGAACCCTGCCAAAGCCAAAAAGAGCTTTTTAACCCATTCAATCCGGGCGGGAACGAACGCATCTACAAATGTCTTCTAAATCCTAACAGTTTTCTGGAAAAAAAAACGCATGTTGCTATATCAGTGGTTCTCAAACTTTCTCATGTCAAGAACCCCCAAAATTATATGTATTTGTCCGCGGACCCCCATCTGAAAAATATTTTTGTTCCAGGGACCCCCCAGAAGCAAAGATTTGAGTAAAAAAGGTTCCCTTTAAAATATATATATATTCATAGATTTGCACTTAATGTTCAAGATTTTTGAAAAATAGCAAATCTACAAGCTCAGTGAGCTTGTAGATATGCTATTTTTGAATAGCCAAAGTGTAAAATAATGGTTATAGCAAAAAATTCTAAAATGACACAGACGCGTTCCCGGATTGAATGGGTTAAAGGCGGTGCTTTTAAGGTGGCGACGGCAAGCTCATCCATCACGGCACACATGACCGCCGTGCACATGTTGCAAAACAAACCATCCTCCTCAGCCTTTGCTCTGTATCTCTTACAAACCGTTCACAGCGCATTTACCAGCCAACCCAGCGGTAAAAGCAATGAAGGCATTCGCATGCTGTGTCCCGACGTAACAGACAAGAGGAGGGACTCGGAAAGCAAAACACATAGCGTAAAGGGAAGGGAGATGGATGAATTATGTCGTCACCTATGTGTGTAGGCGTACACAGAGACATGCGCCTGTGTGTGTGTGTGTGTGTGTGTGTGTGTGTGTGTGTGTGTGTGTGTGTAATATGTAACATGAATAAGATACGAATAAGTGAGCGACTGTAGTACCTCTGGGAGGAGAGAAGGCTCTGCCTCTGCCTTTAAATATTACATAATATGAAGTGTAAAAAGAAAAAAAGTGGTAGGTCTCCTCAAAGCCAATCAATCGCTGAGCCACTCTGTAGCACGATAAGAGGGATATGGAGAGCAGGAACAGAAATACTGGGAGCTATAACATAAACCAATGAAACACAAAGGATTCTAAAGGAAATGGAAGATATACGGTATAGTACAGCACAAGCCTACCTTTTGTTGTGTTTGCTCAGAAAAGTGAAAATCTCAACATGTGCAGAGGACACGTCTTTGGAGACATACTCGTCAACACGATTGTGATGACTGACAAATCACATTCATCGTATTTTATTATTTAAAAAATGTTCTTTACAGATCAACTAACTGTCCTCATTAGTGATCATTTGAAAGAGAGATGGAGATACAACAGAGATTGCAGCCAAACACCCAGATCCAGGCTCCACACAAAGTTGTTGATATCTGCTATTTACATTCCTAGTTTGCCACGGTTTTTACCCGTTTAACCAATGTGGCGTATTTTGGGACTGTACCTTAAAACACTAATAATTGAAATTATATGGGAAGTTTAGGCCAATATTTTACTAGCAGGATCATTTTAATGTTAACTAAGCTAGCATTCCTTCATTGTATTTGGTAATCCAAACCGGCAGAACATTTCTAAATGAGTATACTGTCCCTTCCTTAAATATCACAACTGTGAGGATGCAAGTCCCAGATGACATTTTTGTTAAGTCTTTTTAGAGTTGGCCTCCTGTCCTCCTTAGCCACTACTGCAAAATCAGACTCAGAAATTAGGAAATGATATACACTAGCATGGCACCAGCCTACTCAGGAACGATGCAAGGCGGGAACAATGGAAGTTGGGAACGCACCAACACCCGGTTATGCAATACCCGGGTGTACCCGTTGTCTGTCTGACTGTGTCCCTTTTATGCCCATATATGGAGATCTCTGTAGATCCCTGATCCCTGATGTCATCAGTATATGCTACATGGCCCATATATGGGCATATCGGTTGGATCGGCCGCTCTGGACAACCGCCTATCCGACCGACTCACTGCCGGGCACCGCAGTCCGATGTGCGTTCCCATATTGAGCATAGCGGTCGTATTGGCGGTCCTAGACAACCGGATCTCTAGTCTACAGTATGTAGGCCTATATGTGCATATCGGTCTGAGTGGCGGTTCTGGACAACCGCCTATTCTTCAGCCTACACATATGTCATGTCCTAGTATGAGCGAATAGGGGAAGGGGATCAATGTCACGTGATGCCTTTGTTTGTTTGGCCCAGCGAAGTGTCAGCTGTCCCGAATCCGGGTCAAACAAAGGTGCTTATTGGTCAAAAACCCGGATGTGTGAAGTCAGTCGGTCGGACAGTTCTCGAGATACATGAACTACAGACGGACACACGGACAGAGATTTCATTTAGGTGAGTGAGCTCTGTGAAGATACTGATCATGACCTATGCATTTTCATAGGTCAGTAGTGCAAAGACCGCAGTCAGTAAGCCTAAATATCACCACCACATTTTATAGCCTAGTCTGCCCAGTAAACGTTGGGTGCAGTGGATCTCTACCTGCTGCAATGTCCTCCGCTCTAGCACTGACAGACTGCGGTGTCTGTGTTCTGTTGTTAGCATGTTGTAGTAGTGCTAATGGAAACAAACGGTATCAGACAGAATACCGACCCCCCTACCGGTGCCCTTGCTCGGAACTGAACAAATCTTCAAACTCAGCCTTGATTGTGATCTAAACCTGTACATTTTTGTGACTGCATCCTGCACGGTTGTGACACTATCGCCATGACAATATCTGTTCATAGACATAAACACCTCACAGCACAGACCTCACAGTGTGAGAACAATACCAGCCACACTGTCATGGCTCTGGTAACTACATAAGCTTTGGTGTCTGCTCATGAGCACATATTCAAATATTATGCACTCATGTTGTCTCTTTAAGGCTGCTTAATGTGAGACTGCAAAATGCAAGCCTCTATATTATGTTCACTCTGGGATAAATACAGACAATTCCTCTATCAAACGTGATGAGTCTATCCTTTAATACTTTAAGCGGCATCAATACAATGTGGTAAAGGAAACAGTTGGAATAATAGATAACCAGGATATTCTCCTTACACACAAACCATACAAACGATTGTGTGTGCATAGGGTCACACACGGTGTGAGTATGTGTGCACACACATGCTTGTGCGTGTGGGCGGTGGTGTCTGCACCTTTCCGGTAAATACTGTGCCCAATTAAACGACTTGGCTCGGAGGATCTGGATCAACAGCGTAAGGTAATTTATCTTCTGAAATGAAATAGGTAACCCTTGACCCTCCGTTGACAAACGGAAAAGAAGGACCTGTGATTTATGGCGCAAACGAGGGAATTATCCTGTGGCTTCCATAGAACCCACCTCAAAAGCACCCCCCCCCCCCCCCCCCCACCACCACCACAACTATCAGCCGAGTGTCAGCTTCTGTTACATAAACCCACCTGGACCCTCACTCGTAACACACACACACACACACACACACACACACACACACACACACACACACACACACACACACACACACACACACACACACACACACACACACACACACACACACACACACACACACACACACACACACACACACACACACACACACATGCATTGCACACACACTTATATTATCAACATTGCAACAACCCCCCACACCAAACACACACACACCATGTGTGAAGCCGCCTTTCAGTAATTGCCATGCATTTTCGCCGAGAAGCAGTGTGACTACTCCTCAGTCAGCTGACAGGATGAACGACCATATTTGGAGAGACGGTAGTGAGGCGGTCTTAAAGAGGCAGCGGCCATAACAACACACATACCGGCACGCTGCTATGTTGTATACAGCCTTAATTAACTGTGCAGGGAGGGTTTTGAGAGAGGGAGACTGTAAGAGGGGTCTCCGATTGCTTTGAGATAGGAGGATGCATTGATTTCCTTCCACACGGGAACATGCACAGTATTGCCGTACAGAGGGGGCGTGTCTACGTACTGGCACACAGCCAATGACGATGCAGAAGAGCCTCTGCACTTGGTGGTTAAAGTGAGACTTACTGCTAAGTCACTAAGTCATAATATTATAGACGTGTGTGTGTGTGTGTGTGTGTGTGTGTGTGTGTGTGTGTGTGTGTGTGTGTGTGTGTGTGTGTGTGTGTGTGTGTGTGTGTGTGTGTGTGTGTGTGTGTATGTGTGTGACAAATGAGAGAAGAGACACGCAAATATTAAATGAACGCCACAGATTTTACTCTGTATTACGAAACCAAGCCAAGGACCCTCCAGTTTGCAGCGCCAGAAATGCGGAGACAGGAAACAAACGCTACACAGCTAAGACTCCTATTAATAGGCCCCAGTGGCAGAGAACAGCTGCTCCAGCACCACACACACACACACACACACACACACACACACACCAAACAGCACGTCCAATTGATAGAATAATGAGAGAGATAGAGAGAGACAGAAAGACAGACAGACAGAGAGAGAGACACACACACACACGCTCAGAGAAATGCTAGGAGGCATGGAGGACATGCGAAAGGGGGAAAGAGAGAAAAAGGGAAATTCAAGATGGTACAAAGAATGAGGAACGGGGGGGGGGAAACTGTGTTAGAGCTGGATCTGGATGCCGGCGTAACTACAGTACAGTGTATGGGTAGATAGATGGAGAGCACAGAGCAAGAGGGAGCCGAGTGCAGAGAGACACAGAGACAGACCAGAGAGAGAGAGGGAGAGAGACAGTGGGTAAAGCCACACACAGAGAGAGAGAGACAGAGATGGAAAGATAAAAATGAATAAATAAATATTTAAATAAATATTAAAAGCGGTGGAATAAGCAAAGAGAGGAAGCGCCAATAATAGCAGGCTGCAAAAAAAAACGTCAGAGGTAGGGCTGTCACGATTATGACATTTTACTTGCCGACTTTCTTAACTATCGGTCAAATAATTGCAATTAACGATTTAATTGTTTCTGACGTTAAACACTGGAACATTATGAATGCAAAATAATTGTACACAAACGTTGCACAGGGCAGATACGATATATAGCTTACACATGTTTTGAAAAAACGTTAATAGGCGTTTTGAGCTTGTAGATCTTCTATTTCCACTATTTTGAAAATGTTTTGAAAATGTATGAAAATGTTAAACAATGATAATGACGATTATGCAAAGAATAATTGTGATGATCTCAAATCATTGCGATTAGGCGATTATGTAATAATTGTGACAGTTCTAGTCAAAGGTGAGGTGAGGCATGTGTGGAAACAATACAATAATGATGCTACGACAGGGTCCACAACAGGAACCCGAAGCCGAGGAGACTCAAGAACACACGGGTGCTCAGCGGGTGTGGGATGAACCACTGACTAGAGCAGTCAGTGGTTCCCCAACTTTTTAACTCAAGACCCAAAACAAAAATGTGATGTCTCCGCGTGACACTATCTGCTATTTTTATTAATGGAATTTCTTTGATTTCAAATTTGTATACATCAAATTTTTGTGGATTTTTTAAATTATTGTGGGATCGCTAAAGCGATCACACTAATGTTATTGCCACTATTTATATACTATATTCCGCCCGTTTTTTGACGGCTAACTAGTCCTTCATACTTTTAGCTACAAACTCCGTTCCAACTCTTCAACGTTCGGCCTACTCAGGACATATCGGCTACCATTTGAATTTTTGAAATCATTTGTACTTTTAGAGATATTTCACTTTTTACTTCTAAAAAACTCCCATTCATTTCAATGGAGAAATTCATACTTTTAGCTAGAAACTCCGTTCCAACTCTATAACGTTCAGCCTACTTAGGACATATTGGCTACCATTAGAATTTTTGAAATAATTTGTACTTTTAGAGATATTTCACTTTTTAAATAGTAAAAATACTTAAAAGTTGATAAAAAGAGTAAAAATACTTAAAAGTTGTAAAAATTAGTAAAAGCTACTTTAAAGTAAATAAAGTGACTAAAAATACTTTAAAGTAAATACCTTGAGTAAAAATACTTAAGAGTACTTATATTGAGTAAAAATACTTAAAAGTACTCAAAATGAGTAAAAATACTTAAAAGTTGAAAAAAATAGTAAAAATACTTAAAAGTTGATAAAAAGAGTAAAAATACTTAAAAGTTGTAAAAATTAGTAAAAAATACTTTAAAGTAAATAAAGTGACTAAAAATAATTTAAAGTAAATACATTGAGTAAAAATACTTAAGAGTACTTATATTGAGTAAAAATACTTAAAAGTACTCAAAATAACAATACAAATACTTTAACACCTTTCAAACCTTTCAAACCTTTCAATCCTTCAAACCTTTAGAACCTTTAGAACCTTTAGAACCTTTAGAACCTTTAGAACCTTTCAAACCTTTAGAACCTTTAGAACCTTTAGAACCTTTAGAACCTTTCAAACCTTTAGAACCTTTCAAACCTTTCAAACCATTCAAACCTTTAGAAACTTTAGAACCTTTCAAACCTTTAGAACTTTTAGAACCTTTAGAACCTTTCAAACCTTTAGAACCTTTCAAACCATTCAAACCTTTAGAACCTTTAGAACCTTTCAAACCTTTCAAACCTTTCGAACCTTTCAAACCTTTCAAACCTTTCAAACCTATAACACTACTAACACTATCAATACTCAATACCAGCAACATTCATAGCGATCCCACACAGTTTCTTCAGGAACAGTACCTTCTAGTTATTATTGTTATTATTTAATCTTTTGAAATAATGATAAGAAAGGGAAAAGAAAAAGGGATATTTACTCAGGACCCATGACAATGGGTCCACGAGCCCAAAAAGGGTCCCCGACCCACTGTTAGGGAAACACTATGACTAGAGCGGGCATTACTGAACATAAGGGGAGTAGGAGAGAGAGAGAGAGAGAGAGAGAGAGAGAGAGAGAGAGAGAGAGAGAGAGAGAGAGAGAGAGAGAGAGAGAGAGAGAGAGAGGTGGAGTAGAGAGAGAGAGAGATATGGGGGGGAGAGAAACAGTGAGGCAATAATGAAGAGTGTTTGTGTCCATGTGTGTATGTGAATGCATAATAATCTCTGTGTAATTACCCATTTGCCTCGCCACGCAGAGCCATGCATCAGAAAGTGTCTGTGTGCTGTGTGCGTGTGTGTGTGTGTGTGTGTGTGTGTGTGTTTGTTGGTGTGTGTGTGTGTGTGTGTCTGTGTGCGTGCGTGCGTGCGCGTCAGCCGTGCATTCACCACTTCTCTGCATCGGTGTGTATATTGTGGCTGGGGACACACATGCACACAAAAATGACTGCAAATAAAAGAGAAATGGAAAAAGAAGAGTAGCAATGGAGAGAGAGAGAGAGAGAGAGAGAGAGAGAGAGAGAGAGAGAGAGAGAGAGAGAGAGAGAGAGAGAGAGAGAGACAGTCAGAACGGTCTGTAGGGATGCAGGCGGGGGAGGAATGTGGTTTCCATGGCAACCCCAGGAAGGCTGAGCTCAGTGTGTCCGTTCCAGCTCTGCACTGCACCGGCCCTTGCCTCTCTCTCTCTCTCTCTCTCTCCTACGCTCTCGTTCTCTCTTTCTCTTTCACTTACAAGCACACTCCATCGCTCCCCTCCCTCTCTCCTTTTCCCTGCACCTCCTCAGCTCTGTCCATCCATCCATCCATCTATCCATCCAACCATCCATCCATCCATCCATCCATCCTCTATCGTTCATATAAGAGAGAGTCGACGCACACGCACACTCAAACACAATCACGCACATCCACACGCACACGCACACGCACACGCACACTCACACGCACACATACACACACACACACACACACACACACACACACAGACACACACACACACACACACACACACACACACCCATCCAGCTCCCCCATTATCCACACCAGCTCCTCTCTGAGAGCTGTGGAGTGAAACTGTACCGTCACCGTATTCTTATGCAGATCTAACATTATCATACCAGCGCAGCGATTCCATGACAGTACGCCCCCCCCCCCCCCACACACACACACACACCCACACACCCCTTGCCTTGCACTAGTTCTGGGCTCAGCTGAAAAGCCAGTGCCCGTGGCGTGTTGCGCTGCCATGTGCCGCTGGGCATGTCGTAACGGGAAAGGCATGTGAACACTAGGGGTTGGGATCCGGAAACCGGAGGAACTGGAGGAACTGGATCCAACACATTGAGGAACCGGAATCGGTTCCATCACATTTGGAACTGTTTCCGGAACCGGTTTCATCACACTGTCAGGGCTGGTACTGTATGTGGACTTCATGTCTGCCATACAATTACAATACCGGTGGTCCTCAAACGTTTTAATTTCAAGGACGCAGGCCAAGAGTTAATCTGGTTAAATAAAAATGACATTTATTATAGACCATACAGTATGAAAAATGATCACTGTTCCAACAGACACAATTTAATCCAGGTCATGTTTCCAACAGACACAATTAGTCCAGGTCATGTTTATGCTGGTCAGTCAAAGAGTCAAATCCCTGACTGTGATGCTCGAACTGCTGTGTGACTTGGTGTCGCACGCACACACGTCACTTGATTATTGGAATGCTGCAAAGGTCACTGAGCTTAATGAAAACCCACTAATGCCAGATGAAGCTAAGGCCAGCCTTGTGATGCCTCACCAAGTAGGCAGAGAGAGATGTACATTTATTTGTTCATTACAACACCCATTATTACTTTTCTAATAAATGCATTGCTTAATTAATAATTTGGATTTTGCCCTTAGTCCACACACAACGCTAAAAAAATCCCTGGCCAGAAAAAAATAAGACTATTGGACCCATTCTAACGGCAAAACTGCACCATGGCGCAACTTGCGCCTTGGTGGTGTGTCCACGACAATTTTACTATCTACAGGGCGCAATGTGTCAGCACAGTGTGTTAGCGCAACAGGCCCTGAAATAGTCATGGGTGTGTTCTGGGCATTACATTAATTAAACCAATCAGATTGTCAACTGCCCTCACCTTTAAGAATGAGCTGTGCATGTCCTTGTGCATGAAGTGAAAACACTTGAGCTTAAAATCGATGGGAGCAGCATCAATAAAAATCTCTCTGCTCACCAAAAACATCACAATGAAACGAGGTGTCCAAACGCAGTGCATGGCCTTTATTGAGGTCAGAATCACTGTAGCCTAATGTCTCATGACCAGCAGATATCTGTGATATCTTGACATATCAACTTAATATTCACATGCTCATTCTCAGTTAGGTTATTATATATTAAAGCATGCCAATGGCATTCCGTTTTGTCCGTTCACACGCAAGATCATCTGGTATCTAGACAACACGGGCGCAAGGCGTCATGTGTGCGTCGGGGATACGATACCGAAAAGTGGCACCCACCGCCTTACCCCTCATGCCTAAACTTTTTGGGAATTTTTTACAATTTGGAAAAACATTTTAAATAGTTCAATTAGGCGATATTAAGTAAAAAATGTGAGTACTTTTTCCACCACTGTTCAAGAGAGCCCATGATGTCAAAAACTGTGTTCTTTACTGACCTTCGGCATGTCGACATGGGAGCGGCTGACCAGGCAGGACACTTGCTCCACCTTGTGAGGGCTCTTCCGGCAGGTCACTCGAACCCGCGACACACCCTCCTCCTGCTCCTCCTGTTAAGAAAAGAAGCAATCAGCACAAACTCATGGGGAGGGGGCAGTGCAAAATCTCAGTGTGATAAAGTTATAACAAACGTTTTTGGTCAAAAGGTTTAAGCTCTATATTCTGATAGTAAACATTGCTATAGAGTGTTCAGTAACAGGCCAGAGGTTTCCCCATCTTTCCAGCTCTTTAGCCAACAGAAAATACATTTTCAGGCGGGTCACCAATTTCATCCAATCAGGAAAAATAACCATTTTATCCGTTTCAATTTGATAGTGTTACAGTTCTAATTTCGTCTGTCTCATTTTTTGTTTCATCACTTCAATTTATCTTGTTTATCCTGTATCCTGTATGAGTTCTCTCTCCTAATTGGATGGAATTGGTATCCCAACCTGAACACTTATTTTAACAAAACTTACTAAATCACTTACACAGCACCTTTAAATGAATACTTCACAGAAGCCCAGAGGCATGGGCATGTGCCTACCTGAGAGCCCTGGAGTTGTTTTCCACAATTTACAACACAGAGACCTTTAACGGGCAGCAGGGGGCAGCCTTTAGAGCAGGCCATCACTGATGCAAAGTTAGGATTAATAGGGAACAAAAAAAAAAGGTTCTGGCTAACAAAAGAAAAAGGCCTCAGCGTTCTGTTTTGTTTTCCTGACAAGAGGTACTCTCTCCCTTGGTTGATACCTTCACAATTGAACTAAGAGCTTGCCTCGATCTCAGCTTGAGGAACAAGCGGAGTGTGTTTATGTAAACACATACGTAAGCCTATATATATGTGTGCACACATGCACACAAAAACACACACGCATGGCATGTGTTGTGCAGTGCACACCAGGCATCCTGATTTGGCCACACCCACTAGCAGCAGAGCTGGAGGTGAAAAACAGGCCTGGGTCACTCTGGATTCTCGCACAAACAATCATAATCAAGATCAATGTCAAGTGTCGAGGCGGCCTCTTCACCACAACTGTGGTTTAGGGCTTATAAGGGATCTGACCTCAGCTTGGAGGTGGCCGAGTTATTCCAGAGGTGCCAAGTGAGTTTCGCTGTGACGGCTCCGTTCCCAAATGCCAGCGCTGACAGCGGGGTCCAACTGGCACTACCCGGGACAACTACCCACTCTGTTTATTGGTGGCAGCTAGCATTCACATATATATTGATTTATTGAGTGAATACTTTATTAGTCAGAAATGTAAACAGCACGTGGTACAGTAAGACATTAACCCTTTAAGACCTGAGAAGATTCTAGAAAGGTCTTCTAAATCCCAAAAAAAATTTAAAGAAAAACCCAAAAAAAAATTCCTCGATTTTTCAAAAATAGCAGATCTACAAGTTCATAGCGCGGCACTCGGTGCCGCGCTATGAGCTTGTATATCTGCTATTTTTGAATAGCCTAAAGAAATCTAAAGTGACACAGATGCGTTCCAGGTATCAATGGGTTAAGGCTAAAAGGATAACAAAAGAATCCGGGGGACTTGTTTCCATTGTGGTCCTAAACTATATAGAAGGTACTGTGGTGTTGTTAAGGTGCTGTGTCAGCTACTGATAAATGCTGATGGAGTATATACAGTAACATGCCAGGGATTTACGTACATTGTACATACGCTGATCTATTTTCATGCTCTTGTTGCTCTTGTTTTCATGTCTTTACTTTTTTCTTTTTACTATTATTATTATTACTTATGCTGCTACATTGTCTCAAGGAAGACCTACAAAAATAAGTTTTACTCTTACGTATGTACCTTGAACACATGCACATGCATGCAGAGATGCACTAACACACATTTAACATTTACAATGAAATGTAGAATTCTGTCTTTTGATAAATGTATCATAGGCTGACTATGACAGTTATTATAATTACAATACAGGACACATCCAAACATGACATCCGGAGGATGATGCAAAAAAAAAACATTATTGGATTTGTAGCTGCATACTGAAGCAAAACTACTAACAGCCACTTGTTCAGTGTTTCTCCTTCTCATCCCTTCTCTAAAAAGTAGCGATGCTTTACTCTCACCTGCTACTCTGCACCAAATCAGGGAATTTGCAGACTCATTTAATTCCCCTCCCATCTTCCACTCAGGTGACAGCATGGCTAGAATACTGATGAGGACCTCGCTGGGCATCCATTAAGTAGCACTCTCTCTCTCTTTCTCTCTCTGTGTGTTTCCACCTCTACCCCTATACTCTACCTCTTGCTTCCCATTGCGACTACTGCTGCCTTCTAAGCACAGGGCTGTGCCTGGGCCATTCAACCAGCTGGGATGTGGGCAGGGAGAAGGAGTAGGGGAAGGATCACGAGCCATGCTGCCCTGAATTAGTAGCTAGCCAGGGGTGGATCACAGAAATGCCGGGAGGGGAACTCAGGGCCACAAGGGGAAAGATCGAACCACGCTCTCAGTGTATGGTTTGGCCTCACCCCTGCGATGAGCCTGTGTGACACAATTTGAACGGAGAGTAAACTTGGCTCCATTGGGCGCATTACGCTGTGAAATCATCGACTGATTAAGTCAATGCCTGAGAGGTGACAATTGACAAACTGGCATAATTTGCTGTAAGCACTTCCTGTTTCCTGGCACCCCACAGTCACAAAATAGATTGTTAATCTTCATCCTGAGCTCTGATTCAAACTAAAACAATGCTACAAGTTCAGCTTTACATGTCAGCACAATCTTACGTATTAAAAGGCATTTGATTCCATTCGTTCTGGTAAATGACAGTTCCCCTATTATTATGTTATTATGTATGTGTAGAAGAGTGGCCTCTGCCTGATGACCATCCTTAATATCCTTAATATCTCCCCCAGCCAAGGGGGAATTCTTCCCCTGTAGGTTAGTGGATAAGATGTTAGTTTTTCACACGGGAAAATCCCAGGCGTTACATACAGTATGTATAATTGAGTTGCCCATACATAACACTTTTCGGACTTAACCTGTAAATAATTGATATACTGTAAAACACATAGCCATTAAGTGATTGCTTGGGTGAGGAGTTAAAGGTTAAAAAGGAGTCTTTTCTTTTTCTAAATGAACATGCCAGGGCTTGAGTTTTTATCTAATGCCCAAGAGTGATTTATTTTGCCCCATTACATTAAAACACCATTTCACTTAAAGCACACATCTCAATTCCTCTGGCGTTTAGATATTGAAGATAGCTCTTTTCTAATCCAGGGAGAACATTCATATTCACTTAATGGGTTATAGAAATCAGCCAGAGATCAATTTCATTAACTTCACACTGATTTTTGCCTCGATTATGCTGTCGCCGACCTATTTTGGCACTCGCCGACAAATCCCCCGATCTGAGCAAGATCGGGTTTCGCTCGCCGAGGTTTTGCTCGCTGTGTGTGAAAAGTTCCCCGAGTGTGATTCTAGCGCTCAGGGATGCCTCGCAGAGCATTTGCAGATATCTGGTATGTTTGATATTTGCCGCTGTCACCGACTGGAAATCATACAGTATAAAAGGGGTTGTGACCAGCAACCGAGCAGATCCGTGCTACAGCCAATAAGAGCACAGTACAGCTAGCCTGGGACCAGACGAATCTGCCAGTGCAAAACAAAAATTGCCCGCAGCGATTTGGTGAATCCATTTCCTGCTACCGAAGTCTGGGGTGACCAATCAGGGCCCAGTATTCAAATATGGGAGACTGTAATTGGTAGTTGGTTGTAGGTCAGATTTGCCCGATATGCCCCCTATAACCGCATATCTGTATAAATACCTCGAAAAAGTTAGTGACACCCACAGCCACGAAACTAGAGGGAGCGTAAACAACAATCTGGTACCACCCACCCATAAAACAAACATGGGCAAATTCTCCTTCTATAGCACAGCCACCAAGGAATGGAATAGTCTAACCCCATCCCTCAAAAAATGCAGTTCGCTGGGCTCATTCAAAACAGCCCTAAAAACTCATCTTTATGGAGGCCTAAAGAGGAGCTACTGTAGTACCAGTTTCCCTGTAGACAGACGACCCCCCCTCCTCTTTTTGTACATATTTTGTATTTCCTCATGCTTTTTTTGTATATAATTTTTATTTTTCCATGCTTCCCCCCCCCTTTTTTTTGTACATATATTTTTTAAATGCTTTTTTTGTACATAGTGGTACTTTTTCTGTATTATCTGTATTTTCATGTTGATTTTTGTACTGTTTGGTTGCTACTATATATGTCTATGAAATTAACTCAAGGACCCCAACGGAAACAAGTCCGCAAGGACTTTTTTGGCCGGACCTTTTAGACAAAAGCATTATAAATGTAACTGTGTTGTTTTACATTCTTTTGCCTAATAAAAATGTCAATCAATCAATCAATCAGAGTCCAGAGCCATTATTTTGATCCCGCCCCTTGGAGAAAAAGAAACGTCCTCACAGAAGCACCAGACTTTAGGCTAATAACAAGTTATTATTTGTATAACTTATATATATATATATATATATATATATATATATATATATATATATATATATATATAACGGCGAGAAAACACTAATGTTGCCGCCGCCGAATTAGTAACATTTTCACCAGAAATAGACTGTATCACATACGAGTGACTGACTATCATAAACGATACAGAGCCACCTCCCTGACAATATCCCCGGGACAGTTTGTTTTTAAGATTCTAAGATGACCCAATGTTATTCCCCATAGAGAAACAAGACCAGGAGACCTGGTTCTGCCAGACCCAGACTTCACATGACGTGTCAGCCTGTGTCTATGCCCATGTATAGACGAAAGGGGGACAGACTTTTATGGCTGGGGCCTAAGGACAAAGTGACCAAAACCAGTTTTTTGACCATGTATGGAGAAAACAGGTACAAAACATGCCCAGTATGGACGAAAGGGGGACAGACTTTTATGGCTGGGGCCTAAGGACAAAGTGACCAAAACCAGTTTTTTGCCCATGTATGGAGAAAACAGGTACAAAACATGCCCATGTATGGACGAAAGGGGGGCAGACTTTTATGGCTGGGGCCTAAGGACAAAGTGACCAAAACCAGTTTTTTGACCATGTATGGAGAAAACAGGTACAAAACATGCCCAGTATGGACGAAAGGGGGACAGACTTTTATGGCTGGGGCCTAAGGACAAAGTGACCAAAACCAGTTTTTTGCCCATGTATGGAGAAAACAGGTACAAAACATGCCCATGTATGGACGAAAGGGGGGCAGACTTTTATGGCTGGGGCCTAAGGACAAAGTGACCATGCCCATGTATGGACGAAACAGGTACAAAGCCTCATGTAAGCCAGACCCCCTGGGTCCGGCAATTACTTGCAAGACCCAGGGGATGAACGAGTGACGTCAGGACTTCGGTACTATATTCCTTTGTCACCTACTGTAGGCCTAGTAGAGTAGGCCTACATAAAGGTTTGTCATCATGACTGGAACATTTTTTTTTTTTTTTTACGTTTGTCATCTGAATTTTATTGTTTTATTTTATTCCAAAAGAATCACACCACTGATAAAGCTCAATAACAATCAAAGTTCCATCATATTATACACAATAATATCCATTGTTTAGTTTGAACTTAAAATATATAGAAAGGAAAAAGAGAGAAAAGTAAAAACCTAAAAAAGGTAAAGCAATGTTCCTCCTTGTGTTCTGTCTGGTACACATCACCCAACTGAATGTCTGCACACACTTTTTCGTTTGCCTTTTTTTCGTTAAAAATGTTGTGTAAATACTGCGCAAACAAAATACAAAATCAGGACAAGAAAATGCCCCTTTTCCTAAATGTGATGTGGATTTGACCGCAGGGCAAGTTGGAAATCGCTTAGAGGAACAGTGGGGATCAGATAAGGAAATGTAATAATTATTAATAACGCGGTCGGTACAGAGTCCCCAATTACCCATGACATAACACGAGAATCTAAAGCGGACGAGAAAAGGACCAAAAAAAGTTTCACTGCATTCAAGACATTTTGTAAAAGATTTTGTAAAAGTGTTAACTTGATCACGTTTAAAAGTGTTTCCACAAGCATCTGGTAAGAAAAAATCAAAATCAAATCAAAATATCTGAATCAATTTCAATATGTCCGTTCTCCTAGACCCAGATCATTTAAAGGTTCTATGACATTCATTTTTACTTTTTTTTTATTTTTTATGTTTTTTGGGGGGTTTGAACATTCAGTGGATTTTCTGTGGTCTGGGGTTTTCTGAATAATTAGGCTTATTTTCTGTGCGCTACACCGGCACACAACTAAGTATAAATCCATCTTTTAGTCCTCAGCGTTGTGGCCTGGGGCTTTCTGATCCCACGTCCCGCTTACATTGCAGCGAAACTCATATACATACATTTTCCCCTGAAGTAGGGCGGGAGTACAGTGTGGTTGTTTTTTTGTGTGTATATATGAATTATCCGCAAGCAACTTTTATCATATCCGCATCGAAATTGCAACACGCTCCAACCACAGCCCGACCACGAAACAGAAAAGTCACATCCGACTGCACCTGCACGGACAGCCCGGATTGTCCACTTTGTCTGTGTCAAGACCGCCTGAAAAGAATGCACCGCCGTCATGCCACGAGCAACCCCCTGTCAAACTCCATGCAACTGAGATTTTCTGTCATTGTTCGAGTTTGGATGCACTCGTAAATCACTCAATGTCCTGCGTAGACCACCCGTTTCGAAATTGCACATAATTATGCAGGATTCGGACACATCAGCTGCACAGAGTATATTGACCTAAAGCCGCTCACAACATGAAAACGGTGCATCTCCCTCCAAACAATGACCCGACAAGAGATCCCAAGCTGTCCGCACAGGCGCAACACCGGTGAGTCCACCGTGGTTCAACACAATCGGACGGGATCCCCCTGTCCCATGAACGGGCCGCCAATAGAGGGCACTGCAACTTCCATGCAGATAGCATCCAAGTCGCTTGCGGCTATGTGTTTATATGAAGGACTATTGGTGCGCACACTGCACTCCGGGTCCGTGGTGGCCTCCTCCCTCTTCGTTGGAGCTGTCGTTGTAGGCCTCTCTGCGTCCGCCACTCCCCGGGCCCTGGCTGCTGTCGTACTCCTGCAGGTCAACCTCCTCCGTGTCACCCGTGATGATGGGCGCCTCGGCCCGCGAGGGAAGCAGGTCCTCCAACTCTGTGAGTTTCTCAGGACTGATCCAGTTGTTGTCAGGGAACTGGACGTCAAACTTGATGTACAGGTCTCCCTTCTCACAGGGGTTGCGGTACTGTGGCATGCCCTCGCCTCGGACCACCCTCACTGAATCTGGCTGGATGACTTTGCCAGCAGGGTACTTGATGACAATCTGTCTGCTGTCTAAGTGCTTCAAGGTGAACTGGAAGCCACACAGCGCCTCCATCAGGCCAATCTTATGGGTCATGTGAATGCCGTTGGCCTCTCGTCTGAGTGTATCGTGTTCCTTCTCCTGCAGGATCAGGACGATATCGCCGGGTTCCACGGCAGGCGCCTGGTCGGCCTCTCCTCCGAAGGTGATCCTCTGTCCGTGCGTCATGCCTTTGTCCACGTGAACCTCTAGAATCTTCACCTCTTTGATCACCTTCTTCCCCTCGCACTTCTTACAGCGGTCCTTCTCACTGATCACCTCACCTTTTCCGTTGCAGTCTGTGCACACAGACTGCATCTGTTGCACCATCCCTGGAGCCAGCTGTCTGAGCGTGATGCGCATACCACGCCCCCTACAGGTCACACACTTCTGTACAGCCCCCGTCTTCCCCCCCTGCCCATTACAACTGCTACATAGAACATTCTTTCTAAGCTGTATTTTGGTTGTTTTGCCATTGTAGAGGTCTTCCAGAGACACCTTGAGTGGATGGACCATGTCTTCTCCTCTCCGTCGGCCTCCGTTGCGCGCGCCGCAAGGGCCCTGGCCTCCCATGAAACCAAACAGGCCGCCTCCAAAGATGTGGGAGAAGATGTCGTCCATCCCCGCTCCACCCCCCCTTCCTTCCCTGAGGCCTTGTTCCCCGTAGCGGTCATATAGCTCCTTCTTCTCCGGGTTGGTCAGAACCTCATAGGCAAAACTGATCTCTTTGAACTTGTCACCGGCATTTGGGTTTTTGTCGGGGTGATTTTCTCTTGCCAGTTTGCGGTATGCCTTCTTGAGTTCGTTTTCCGTGGAGGTCGGAGACACGCCGAGGATGTCGTAGAGTTTGGTGTCGACAACATTCGCCATGATAGTGTTAGTTGAGCCGACAGAACAGAACAGAGTGATGGAGGGTTGATGAGGAGGAGGAGAGCGTAGAGACAGGAAAGGAGGACCTTTTTAATAACATGCCTTTTATATAGTTCAGTGGTGTTTACCGCTGTCGTCATGAGGATGTCACAATGAGTCATCGGGTTTGCATAATGATGTCACAAGAGTCATTGTGATGTGGCCGTGGATTGTTTATGGTTATGTTGTCATAGTGACGTGGCCGTGGTTTGTTCATGGTTATGTCTAGTCGGTGTGACGTGGCCGTGGTCCGCCCGCCCGAATCAATCAAGTTCAATTGAGAAGTCAATGACACGGTTCAAATAAGTAGAAATTTAACTGCATTATATGGCCGTCTGTTGACATCATATTACTCCTTTTTTACACATACTGTTTTCGGCATAAGTATGAAGTGGCTATTTCCTGGGGTAAATATTCTGACTGACCGTGGGACTTTAAAGACTTGTACTAATCAAAGGTCTGGTTGACTTCATAAGACTAGTCATCAGCCCACTAACGAGCATGCTGGCTTACCAGCATTCTTGTGACTAATGTAGTTTTATCTCTCTCTAACCCTCCCAACCCCCTCTCCCTGTGTGACCCTCATTCTTCTGTATATTTCTCTCTCACAGTTGAAGTGGTAGACCAGTGGTTCTCAAACTTTTCAGGCTGTGACCCCCCCAAAATAATACATTTGAATACATTTGAACTGGGGACCCCCACCCTATCAAGCACTTGGAATTGTCGGGAGTTGAGGCATTACAGTACATATAGTTTGATTCGGTTCCACAGATAAATATTGTGAAAATTACTGAACATGTAGATCAGCTTATATTTACATTTTTTTTGCCTCTTTCTTAGATAATTTGACAATTTGGTAGTGTAGTTTGTTGATTACTTTTAACGCGGTAATGGTCTTATTTTTTTTTATTTAAAGTCCTTGAATTGTCACTTTAGAAATGTGCAGATACCCTCTAGGCCTGTACATGTGCATATACACTTACTGTGTGTTGGTTTGTTTACTGTTGAGTGAGAAAACAATGTTGCACATTAAGCTAATCACCTGGGGACCCGTCCCACAGGTTGAGAACCACTGTGGATCACTCACAGCATCACAGCATCACGTGTGCCTCCAGCTGCGTTGAAAAGAAATTACATATTTTCTCTTTTGTCAATATGAAGCGAAGAGAGCATACTACCTCCCACACATTCTGCACGACGTCTTCTTCCTTCACAACATCAAGTTCCGTGTTCGATTGTAAGGTCACCTCGTAACACTCCTGGATATCTGCAAGGGAAAACATACAGTTTTTTTTTTTATCCTAATTGTCTAGTATTTATTTTCTAACTTGGCTTAATTTAAACGAAAATTCAATATTGGAAGTATATAGTCAATATTTCACGTGTGGCTTTTCATGCTTTATGGAGTAAAAAATGCAATCCACTCATCTGTAGATAGACATAGAGTGTTGCCCTGAGGTTCACATGTGGGGGTGGCACATCTGCATAGGAGCTCTTTCTACACTGTTCTTAAAAGCTAATATCTTGCTGCTCAACAATGTGACTCAGGCAGTGGCTGAGGACGTCACTGTCAACACAAACTGCAGCAATTCAATCTCTTCAAAGAGCTGAAAGTAACACTTTTACATTACCAGTGAAAACACCTGTGGCCAGGGCCGGTTCTAGGGGGGGGCAGGGGTGGGCAGTGCCCACCCAAACGTGCATCCTGCCCACCCAATCAAAATTTGGGTAAATTTTTTTTTTATCATAAAATATTTATGTAACATTTATTTATTTTGATTGGGTGGGCACCATAGACTGTAAGTGGGCAGCATTTTAGACCCACCTGAACACGCACCGCTTAGTGTCTCTCCGAAGCGGGGGGGTGGGGGGACTGTGACGGGCCGACTGCTCGCAAAACCCACACACAGAAAAATGAAGCAGAACCGTTTGGGGCCCCCGAAAACCCCCCAAATGGTTTTGGGCCCCCCAAAAAAAAATTTTGCCGCCCCCCCAGCATTTATTAATGCCCCCCCAGTTAATAATTTCTGTATCCGGCCCTGCCTGTGGCTTTCCCTCAATGGCTGTTTTATAAATCATTGCATGTAATGCATGATAAAGAATTTGTCTGAAGTGCATATATTTTTCTTTCAGAAGAGTGGAAAAAAGCACCGCTCATCTGTTAACTAAAAACTTAGATGAGGTACCAGAGCTGAACAAAACAGTATGAAACAGAACAAACAGCAGCCTCACACTCAAAACACTGTGCAGATATCCGAATTTAATGCAAGCTTTCTTCGGGCATACAAGGACAAGTGAATGCAGCAGTACATAAGTTCGAGCTGATAGCCAATGCAAGACACCTATAGTGTTTTGTAATTTGTTTATGCTATGTTTATGGATTGAATACCACAATGGAAGTCCCCAGGACTTTTTTTTTCTGTTATCCTTTCAGCCTTAATGTCTTACTGTACCACATGCTGTTCACATTTCTGACTAATAAAGTATTCAATAAATACATAAATAATAATACAAAGACATCAAGGGAATTGTAGTCCCAAATGTAGTGTACTACAGAGGCCATGCTCAACATCAAGGGATTTGTAGTCCTAGGCAAGGCAATTTAACAACAAAGGCAATTCAATGTGCTTTACACAGAACATCAAGCAAAGGAAACACAATTACAATTACAGTGCAGAAGAGAGAGAAAAAAAGGGAGAAAAAGTTACACAGCAGCGGCAAACAGAAAGGTCTTTAGTTGTGTTTTAAAAGAGTGGCAGAAGACCTGCAGTCCTAGTGACTACGACAGCCTTAGACACAAGTGTCTACTGAGACAGAAAACACCAATGCCTTGAAATTATTTACAATAATGCAAAAAGCACAAACACACGATAGAGAAATTCTACAAAATCTATGCAGACATCAGGTAGTAGTCATCATATAGCATAGTAGAGCACAGTATACACAGTATATTGTTCTTTAAAGCCTACATAATTAAGATGGTTAGGAGGCATTGACTGAGAGACAATACGCTGTTCATAGTAGGTCCCTGTTCTCCACACTACATCACGACAACGAGTCACTCTCTCCTCCGCTCTATAATCAAGTTCATTTTTCTTTACGGTTTTCCCTGCCTTCTCCTCTCATCTCTGATCGCTGCCTCTCAGGTCATTGTGGGCCCATGTCCCGTGGTCACCTATTGTATTGAGTGGCAGCCGTTTGATGGGAATGCGGGGGGGACAATGTTGCTGATGTCACACACAGGCCCCCTTTGCTGCACTTTTGACATAAAGAGGTTGCTGTTCTCATTCTAGGCGGTAGCAGTGTGGAACAACTTCCCAAAGTTCAATGCTGGGACAAGGCAGGCTGACAGAAACAATAACTGTGAAGGATGCGTCTGTACTAACTTGATTAAAAAAGACCCCAGCCAGCCATGGACTGCTTCACGTGCTACTGCATGGCAAAGCGACTCCGCATCCACAAGGCCAAGGGCAGTAGTCTCCAAAAACACGAATCCCCCCTGACTGGAAGCGCTGTGCTGTGTGAGCATGTGTTTGTTAGTGGTGTCAAAAATAAGGTTAATCGTAATCAAATCGAATCGTTACCTGGTGAATCGAATTGAATCGTGAGGGCAGTGCACACCTCTAGTGTTTGTGCAATGCACCTGAGCATGTGTGTGTGTGTGTGTGCGTGCGTGCGTGCGTGCGTGCGTGCGTGCGTGCGTGCGTGCGTGCGTGCGTGCGTGCGTGCGTGCGTGCGTGCGTGCGTGCGTGCGTGCGTGCGTGCGTGCGTGCGTGCGTGCGTGCGTGCGTGCGTGCGTGCGGGCGTGCGTGCGGGCGTGCGAGCATCTCCCAAAAAGGCACCATGAGAACAAAAGTGTAAGAATGGGGCATGTGACTCATCACAGTGTACAACGGTGTCTGACTGTGGAGGAGTTAAAGCCGTATGTGTGGGCAAAGGAGTTTGCTGCCCGGCTGACTAAAGAGCAACCTCACTTACACAAGCTCATGCAAACACATTCACGCAGAAACCTTGTATCTCCAGTCCATATTTAAACTTTGTATGTTTTTTTTCGTCGTTACTGAATTGCATACTTCATCATACAACAGTGTCGCACAAAAGTAGTGAAAATAGCAGAAAAGCTCATGACGCATCGTGGTGCGATGCGTTATAGATCAGCTATTTTCACTTTTTTACTGCGACACAGTTTTTTTTGGACATACAAGGTTTCCTCCCAACATTGACGATATATATGTATGCACGCACGCACACGCACACGCACGCACGCACGCACACACACACACACACACACACACACACACACACACACACACACACACACACACACACACACACACACACACACACACACACACACACACACACACACACACACACACACACATATATACTATGCTGTGCTGCACGTAGAATAGCATGGACACCACAGATATAAAGAGACTTCATTTTTGATGTGCACCTTCTGTCTCTACAGTGCACAGTAAATATATCATTTAAAGCATGGGTTTTCAACTGCTGGTCCGTGGACCACTGGTGGTCCGTGAAGGTATTGCATGCATTTAGTTATGAATGTAGGAAAGTGAAGATTTGTATTGTATTTTATTTTATCGACCACTTTGCAGTGAATTACCTGGTGACGTATAATGACGCGTCAATGTAGTCAGTTACTGGGAAGTCGGATGTGAAGAACTTCCACAGAAATGGCAGTTAGAATCTCAAGGGAAACTGTACCGGATTGTCTGTTTGTGTCACCATTATTAGGAAATGTGCCCATAATCAATCGCATGTGTCTGCTCGTTCATGCATAAGTTGCAATGAATCAGTTAAGATTATTTTTTTAGCTCTGGACCACTAGCATATCTCAATTAAATAATAACCTTGGACTTGATTTAATTCACCTCGAATTAACACATTTAATTAAGCCCTTAACACAGCTTAATGTGCAACATTGTTTTCTCACTCAACAGTAAACAAACCAACACACAGTAAGTGTATATGCACATGTACAGGCCTAGAGGGTATCTGCACATTTCTAAAGTGACAATTTAAGGACTTTTAAAAGTCATTATTTAGCAAGCTTTTTCCCCGACACCACACCCATAGGGTGGTGGTCCCTGCTTCATCATAATCAGTTGAAAACCCTTGATTTAAAGAAAATGCTATAAAGAGAGACACATGCTGACAGACAGGTAGGGCTGTCTGTCACAATTATTACATAATCTCCTGATCGCAATTATTTGAGATAATTGCAATTCGTTGCTACTGTATTTTGGTACATTTTTGAAAGTATTCAGTTATTAAATGCATGGCCTGTTTTGGCCATAGCACATTATTTATTTTGATTATTGGTACCGGTCAATTGTCAGTCATTTCTTTGCATATCGTTGCTGTCGGGCAGAAACCTCTTATCTCCATATTTTAACTTTAACGCCCGACTTGATCACACTTCAGCGTCACACAAAAGCATCAAAAGTAGCACATATACAAGCTCAAAACGTGGTGCAAGCTTGTACATCTGCTGCTTTTGCTATTGTTGAATTTGAATCTTGAAAACAAGTAACAGTTTTGGTTTTTGGACATATGAGATTTCCACCTGACAGAGACGATATTCAATAATTTGCCATATCTGCCCAAATTTTGCTTTACAAAGCCTACAAGGTCAACAAAAATGGAATTGGAATATGTTCCATTGTCCAATACCAAAAACACAATTAAACCATTCATCACAATTATTGGTATAACAATAAATCGTCAACTAAAATGTCAGCCCTGCAGACAGAACAACACAGAGGCACCAGTAACCATGTCATTGTACACAGTGTCAGTTAACTCTGAGAGGGTAAACAATTGATCAAATTGGCACTCAGGATCTTACAGTGTGACCAGCCCGAGGCATACAGTGAGTACATCATACTAGTAACAAACTAATTGCACAAAATATGAGCTCTGGAACAAACAATACACAGACTGCTAATATTATTTCTATTGCTTAGCCAATTGTTTTATTACCCCCTTTTTCTCCCCAATTTAGTCGTTATGCCAATTAATTCCTCACCGCACTGCTGCTGTCGTATCCTAGTGACTCACCTGCCAGTGAGGAGCCCCCACCGGGAGGACGTAGGGCCTTCGTCCTACTCCTGCCACCCATGCAACACTCCCTGCTGACAGGTGCCCCCCCCCTGCCTGTAGGAGTGTGTCCAATGACTGGCTTACCTCCCCCGAACACGGGCCATTTGTGTTTGTATTCACCTGTTTCCTAGGCTGTGTGTTTTCCACTTCCTGTCGATTTCATTGGATATCATTGGTCATCTGACCAGTTTCATTGGATTTCATTGGATCAAATCGACAGGAAGTGGAAAACACACAGTCTAGGAAACAGGTGAATAGACGCCCCAACAAAGCCGGATGGATCCGAACCCACAACCTCCGTGGTGGCGGGCAGGGACTTTACCACTGCCTACTTATCGGAGCACTTATCTAACTAAGACAAAATGAGAACTATTTGACCAATAGAAAAAGTAGAGCAAGTACTTGGGGATGGGGGGGGGGTGATTTGTGGTCCTGGCTGAGTTATTACTGAGTAGCGCCATGTCATTACTTGTTACATAAAGCCCATTGTTATTTTATAGACAATTAATTTTATAGCTTAGAGTGAGAATCACCCCATGATGTATCTTACACTGCCACTGTGAATTTACCTTGTTAAGCAGTATAGTACTTTAACACTCTTAAATTCTGAGACATAGTAATGGAACGATACAACCTCCATTGGCCACGATGGAAACCTAGCATCCTCGTGAGATTCTAAAGCATGAATCAGCATGATGAGCAGTTAGCAAACGTAAAGGAGATGAGCAATGCTGGAAATAGCTACAGTAAGTACACTGTAAGTCTATTGGCAGAGAACAACAAGCCCAAACACAACAGTATACTATTGCTATATTTACCTATATATTATCTTGGTTATCATGACACATAGCTGGTGACATGTAAATGGAACCTCAAGCATGGCATTTGAAAAATCCCACAATGATGTGTTGCTAACATCAACACAATGAAAAAACTAAAACAATCTATTGAGTTGACAGAAAACAGTTTAAGTTCAACTATGCATTAAATAGGTTAAAGAATAGAAAAAAGGGTAGTTCTAGCATGAGGCACATTTGCAAGATTTGCTCTTCTGTGGCACCTTAGCCACCTTGCATACTATATAACACAACTAACACTTCATTTACATGGTCCATCTATTCTTAGAATAGCTAACACAATAGAAAAGAGTGCTCACTCAGCACATGAGGTGCAGAGTTTTTGACAGAAATCACAGTCATACAAAACCTCCAAGTATGGAATCATTTTTTTCCATCTCTGACTTTCAAAAAAAAAGAAAGAAAAGGGGGGGAAAAGAACTCTATGCACTATTCCAGCCCTCAAAGACCACATAAATTCCAGGCCATGCAACAGAAAACAGAAACCCAGTTTTTTTAATCTGAGGCAGAAGTCCTTATTTCCACATCTATTTTTTGTTGTTATGCCCATTTAGGGACAGAGTCAGAGTTGTGGGTCCTTTCCTGAAACTTCTCTCTGGTCTACAATTACTTTGTACACAGTAACTGTGTGTGTGTGTGTGTGTGTGTGTGTGTGTGTGTGTGTGTGTGTGTGTGTGTGTGTGTGTGTGTGTGTGTGTGTGTGTGTGTGTGTGAATATGAGTGTGTGTGTGTGTGTGTGTGTGTGTGTGTGTGTGTGTGTGTGTGTGTGTGTGTGTGTGTGTGTGTGTGTGTGTGTGTGTGTGTGTGTGTGTGTGTGTGTGTGTGTGTGTGTGTGTGTGTGTGTGTGTGGGGGTGTGTGTGTGTGTGTGTGTGTGCGCGCGCGCGCGTGCGTCCCCTCCTTTATTTGCCATGCATGTACATACCTAATCAAGGGGATTGGAATCATCACTTGATTGCCTGCCTGGGTGAATCACACAAAAACGAGGAATGTGCCTCTGGTACTTTACACGATGCACTTTACATGATGACAAGCAACCCACGGCTCATTAAAATAAAACATTCAGGAAAAACTGGGTCACAATTAAAGGGTCCTCACCAGGGCAAACAATTCACCCCCACTTTGTTGCCTCAATCTTGCCATTGAAAGCTAGCCTAGAACCTAATTGGTTGTGTGTATGTGCATGTGTGTGTGTGTGTGTGTGTGTGTGTGTGTGTGTGTGTGTGTGTGTGTGTGTGTGTGTGTGTGTGTGTGTGTGTGTGTGTGTGTGTGTGTGTGTGTGTGTGTGTGTGTGTGTGTGTGTGTGTGTGTGTGGGTGTGTGTGTGTGTGTGTGTGCGGTGCGAGAGACCCAGGTCCCTGTCGCCACCCCCTGCCTCTCGCGTCATGTTTGTATGTTGGGGGGGACAAAGGGATGAGTGCACAGTTAAGGCAACCTTTGTTCCTGACTGTGCAACCATGCAGACACACAATCTAGTCGTCAGCTCGCCAACTTCCCACACAACATGAAACACTTCCCACACTTCCCATAGTGGTGCTTCAAAGTCAGTTGCCATCTCTTTCACATGTGTATGGCTCAGTCAGGATGTGTCTATGGCTCTGCTGAAGTTAAAATATCACACATTCTCACTGTAAGTATTTATATACTTGTGGAAATGTTAAAAGAGAACACCTAATATGGCTTCTGGCCCAATATAACGATCCTGTCACAAAACCGGAAAAAGAGTGACAAAGCTTACTTCGTTTTTGCTGGAAAAACTCTGTGTCCAACACTAGAAGAGCAACCCTGGCAACACCGCTACATATATGACCAGTCCACATGAGTCATGACCCCAAGCTTGTGTGAAGGCAAACAACAGTAGGATAACAGGATGAGAGATGTTTGCATAGCACTGTATTCCTGCTAACTCTGCGAAGCAGCTTCGCCTCCCGTCTGCCATGCCTGATGAAAACCACATGTTGAGTCGAGGGTCCAGCCTCATTTGACTCCTGTCAACTCTGGTACCTGAGAGACACACTGAAAAGCAGGATTTTCCCCTCTCTCTAGCCTCGACCTTGGACTCTGTGGAGGACTCTGTCCAGGAAGGCCAACGGAGTAGCGGATGAGGCTTGGGAGAGCAGCCACAAGCTCTTCATTTTCCCCATCAACCACCAGCCCAGCCATGATTTAGCTGCATTCCTCCTGTGGAATGTTAGGAAGCTGGATTTGGAATTTTTATCTTCTCTCTACTGTTGGGACTTCCACTATGACGCCATCCACCACTTTAACTGATGACATGATGACCTTAACCCATTAAGACCTGAGGCCGATTCTGCAATGTCCTAACAGTTTTCTAAAAAACTATAATGTTGCTAAATCAGTGGTGCTCAAACCTTTTCATGTCAAGGACCCCCAGAATTATATGTCTTTGGCTGCGGACCCCCATCTCAAAATATTTTGTTCCAGGGACCCCCAGAAGTATTGATTTGAGTGAAAAATGTTCGCTTTAATATAATATATATTCAAAGATTTTCAAAAATGTTCAAGATTTTTCAAAAATAGATCTACAAGCTCGTATTGCGGCACAAAGTCACACGCTATGAGCTTGTATATCTGCTATTTTTGAATAGCCAAAGTATAAAAGAATGCTTTTTGGCTAAAATGACACAGATGACACATGTTTTAATGGGTTAAATGTCAAATTATGACAGCAATACTGAGTATCTAAGTCCTCTGATAATGCCAAAAGATATAACATGCGAAACGGTTACACATGTTTCTGCTGTACTGTTTTTGTTGTGGCTAGTCAAGCCCATGTTTTACTCTAACACACCTTTAGCCATTCCAACAGGCACCAACAATATGTATCAAGCCAGTTGCAGTATCCACGATTGGGAGGTGATAACAGTGATAGCTAGTGATACGTGATAATTAGGCCTAGATGGATGTTTTTTTCCCTGCTCTCATCCCCAGCCATGGTAACCCATCCCCCCATCAGAGAAACAGCAGCAGGTCAACACTGGCAGCAGTAGACCCAAGGGCAGGCGTCATCGTAATTAGGACCATTCAACCATTGGATAAATGGCACTAATGTGCTTGATTTAACTTAAAAAGCACTGAGTTTAGGGTTCACAAGTTCCTTTGCTGAGTCCCAACCTTGCCTTGAAGGTATAGTCACATGCATTAGTAGCAAGTGTTTAGATTCAGTAGAGGAATACCAGGTGGCTTGAAGTCGTAAAAGCTATGACAGTGTCATGCTTCCGGCTTTCCGCCAAGAGTAATTGCGTACTGGTAATATATATCCACTGAGTCAGTGCCAAGCCCAGCGAATCGCTATCACTTTCTGGCAATGATGAGCCAATAAAACGGTTTCAGCTTCCTCTGAGTAACAATGTTTGCATAGGATAAGTTGTCTCTGAGTCAAGGTCAAGACCGTATACTCTCCCTAATGTGAGATGTTTGAGTTTTTCCCACCTCTTCAAGAACAGATAGACAGACTTTGTGCTTTGTCCAACTTTCATGGGATTTCCTTACAATGAATCCAAAGTATGTCGGGGAGGTATATACAGCAAAGCTTTTGTGAGGTCAGCTGAAAGGAGTCTTTCACGGGGCTTAATAGGGAAACATTTAGGCTGAGTTAACTTCCCACACAAATTAATAGAACCTGACTCTCCACATCCTGTGGCGAGCCACCAGGAAACATTAACTGCTGGCAACGTACAGAAGCAGAAGATTGATATAAGACAGATACTGACGCAAAGACCGGTGAAGTCTGCAGTATCTAGTAGTTCCCACAAAAGACTACGGCAGTGAAGGGAAACGATTGCACTGAGACTGAATAGAAAACACTGATGTTAGGAAAGCTAGGCTGTGGGTGTAGTACAGTGGTTCTCAACATTTTGGGGGTCCCCAAATGACAGTAAAGAGACAATTTAAGGACTTTTAAGACCTTTTTAATACCGAAAAAGAAAAGTAATCAACAAACTGTACTGTTAAAAACTGGTAAAACATTGGCCAAATTGTCAAATAACATACAAATATATGAAAATAGCCAATCTACAAGCTTGCATTGCGAGGCGTTGTGAGCTTGTAGATCTGCTCTTTTCACAATATTTATCTGTGGATCCGAGTCAAACTCAACTCCTACAATTCCGAGTGCTTGTCAGGGCGGGGGGGTCCCCAGTTCAAATATGATTATTTTGGGGAGTCGCGGCCTGAAAAGGTTGAGAACCACTGGTTTAGTACACAACAATACAACCTTGGTCAGGTCCACACAGATCTGTTTACACAGTGTCTCTCTTACCAAGAAGGGCTTGAAATAGATGGCTGCCAAAAATGGCAGAGACTTTCCCCACACTGGTCTTCAGGGCCTGCTCCTCTGGAGTGGTGAGGTTAGCCTGGTACTGCCTGAGTAGTCCCACTGCCCGCTCTGTGTCTGCCACAAACACAAGGACATGTCAGTAGAACTTCATAATAAATCGCCATACAATCTACCAGTGGTGTAAAGTAACAAAGCACATTTACTCAAGTAGGCCTACTGTACGTAAGTACAATTTTGAGGTATTTGTTTTTACTTTACTGGAGTATTTCCAATTTTCAGTACTTTTACTTCTACTCCACTACATCTCAGAGGCAAATATTATACTTTTACTCCCCTACAATTATTTGAAAACTTTAGTTACTAGTTACTTTGTAGATTTAGATTATTATTAACATTAACATGTTTGTATAGGAAATGTTTTTTAGCTTAGTTTTAGTCTTTTTAAACTAATACAAATTCAAGGAATGGCATGAATTATAGGAGCTGAAACTAAAAGTTTGCTTTGAATGAGTATCTTTCTCTTCTTCGTCGGTGGCTGAGGCATTGTTAAGTGCAGATAGGATACTGGCAGCATCCCTACTGAAGCCATCATGCTGTGTACCGGTTCTGCCGTGCGTGTAGTGAACCGGTGCACGGTACCGTGCCGTACCTTGCGCGTGAAAAAATTACTGGCCACGCCCACACGCCGTCCTACTCCGTGTGGCCTCCACGACACCACTGGCCGATACTTTTACTTAAAGGGATATAAAAGTAATTGAAAAAACACAGCCCCCTCACGTATTAGGGGGGCGGTATGAGTCACCAGAACCAAGGACGGGTGTTTTTGATTAATCTAACATGGTTAAAATGGAGTTTGAAGTTACAATGGGTTTGTATAGGAAGGGGGCGTGTCTGATAAAATGAATATCAAATATCTAAATACTGAATCGAGCAACTTAAAAACTGTCTGTGGGGTTCACAAAAGCCTGAGTAGACGATAAAATGACCAAAAGTTTTTTTGAAAGTGAAAAACCCTTTAAGTAGCAACTTTTTGCACCACTGCAATCTACTGATGTTGACAGACATGGCCAACAGGGCAGGTCAAAGGTTATCATCTGCGAGGATGTGGCAGTTGTTTACATGAGCTGAGGTGGAATTACATGAATGCTTTCTATTTATTCTAATGTGGATAACGTGCCTCTCAAATATGAATGACTGTTATATTTAGCTTAAAAGAGCAAAGGCAGGCATGCGTGCACGTCAAAACAATTAAAGTTTGCAACACCTTTGATGGGGAAAATCTATCTAGCTTATTAGCAGTGGTGGAAAAAGTAGGCTACTCACATTTTTTACTTAAATAAAAGTATCAATACTGCAATGTAGAAATACTCTGTTACAAGTAATAGTCCGGAATTCAAAATGTACTTGAGTAAAAGTAGAAAAGTATTGGCATCAAAATGTACTTCTTAAAGTACCAAAAAATCGAAAGTTTGTAAGCTTGTAGATCAGCTATTTTCAAAGGGCCTAAATGTATAGGGCTGAAGTGGTTAATGTATGTTTTGTAATAATAATCCAAAATCTACAAAATAACTATAGTAGCCCTGAAACATACTGTCATACCATACAAAGTTTCAAATAATTGTAGTGGAGTAAAAGTACAATATTTGCCTCTGAGATGTAGTGGAGTAGGCTAGAAGTAAAAGTATTCAAAAGTGTAAATACCAGTAAAATAAAATAAAAGTCTTTAAAAGTATACTTAAGTACAGTAATTGAGTAAATGTACTTAGTTACTTTACACCACTGCTTATTATCATAAGGTGGCTGTGGTTTGAGCGTAGACTGTAAACAAATATATGAGGGTTTGATTTGTAATTATTACTCAGATGATGATGAGTTGATGACATCACCCACTTTGCGGTAAATTTACCTCAACTATGAGAATCAAAGATTGAGTAACTGCTGCTGCTGTGGGAAACACTTCCTGTTTTCCCGAGGGAGTTTCTTGAGGTTATAAATAAAACTGAAACTAACTGAAACTTATAGTTAGTAACATGTCAATTACTGACCATTAACAGACTAACAGTTGTGTTAATAAGTACTGCTCCTTGAGTTGAATACTCTTGAGTCAATAACTCACTGGCCACACTACAGAACTACAGAACTGTGTTGACATAATGAACAAACACGTGAGGAATCTGATGTACTTACCATATTTATGAACCATAGCGTAACACACGACTCTCTGTTGGAAATAGAAAAACCTTTAGCTGCAGATAATTGCAGCTCTCAAAAAAATAAAACAAATAAAGTATAATTCCTTCCTTTTATCCTGGTTGTTGCCGTCAGACAGTCAGACAGACATTCTGTTACTTTGTAGCGGATCGACCCACTGCCTCTGCCTCAGAGAGAAGGGATTGTGAAAGTTGCACATGAACTTCCCACAACTTTGGCCAAAAAATGTCCAAAAATGCGGCACCACCCCTTATAGCTGCCTCGCCTTCATGAAAAATTGGGTCTTTGGCCAACCCTGGGGAATAGCACTTATTTACAACCGGGTGAATGAGCTTTTATTTGCCCACACGAACTATCCAAAAGGTGGTTCCCTCGGGGATTTACATTCTTAGTGGTGAAATGATGATCTCCAGGCAGCTGCAGACAGTAGCACCTCGGATAGGATGTGCAGTTATCAGTTCCATTTAAGTCCGTTAAACCACATCAGCCTGTCAAATTATGGGAAACTAACCATCTAGTGGTGGTGGACATGTGGATAAAATGCATCTACTGATCATTATCAACTCCTTGCTGTACTAACAATGTAAATGGATGTAAACTAGACATCTTGACAAGCAATACCATCTTTATTTATGAAACAAAGTATCTCCCAATAATCTTCAACGCCACCCCCATACACACTCAAAGACAGTAGGTTAGTTAGACATGTTGCGTGTAAAATGAAAATACAGCAGTGTGTTAATTTAACTTAATTGATCCAATGTCCATGTCTATAAAAGTAGTTTGTTTAAACTGTTAGGGTATTTTCATTAATAACAACCATTATTTTAAAGTGCAAATATAAGTTCATTAGATCTATAATATAGGTTGCTCAATCAGTACACAGTGTCAAACAAAAGCTTTCCGTTCCCAACAATAACCGAACACAACATATAACACAAAATGACATTAGTAAAAAACTTTCTGAAAATGTATAAAACAGCTGTACATATGCATGGATTAAAATAGCCTTGGATCAAGATCTGTCATCATCATAATTATGGCAGTCTTGAATCAAGGCTAGGATTAAAACAAATACTGTTATACCGCCACCCAGTGGCATAATGTGAATATGTGATTTACATCATCTGGTGTAAACTCAGCACGCAGGTAATTCATAGCTTAAAAATTCATTGGGGTACAGCAGTTGAAAGCATCTTCTTTTCTTCGTGGTTCATGGTTAAACCGTTTTTTGGATTGGTGTTAAGAAGAGGGATGTTGCTTTCTCTCTGAGACGGGGCTGTCTCCTCCTGCATGTCTTCCCTTTTCCTATTGAGAGCCACAGAACATGAACACAAGTTAAGTGTTTCATCCCACAACACTGGTCAAATGTTATGTGAGATGTACTGCATTATGTTTCAACAATACAGGTGATTACATATTCTCAAATGATAAAGATAACCACCAGTATTTTCCATGTGTTTTCCATATTTTCAAGTATATATCTTCTTTTCTTTCTGTAGTAGCTATATCAAAATTGGAATGTCTCTCCTATATCTACTACCTTCCCAAATGTTTTGCCAAAGATCATGGATGAATGGCAGTTATGCCTGTTTTGGTAACAAATGTCACTATCTCATTCATTTCATTCGCAACCTTATTTTACCATCTTAATTCAAACGAGTTAAGTTCTCTCTTGTGTTTCTGCTACGTGGTAGATGATCTGATGTAACATGTGAGTGAGGAAGTATTTGATTGTTAAAACATATAATAATTAGTGGGAAACACATATAGCCTCAAACAGAAAAACATTGAGAGCGTTTACATGCACACCACGGTAATATTCAGAATATTATGTAATAATTGTGTTATACTTGTGATTCCCATATAAAGATGCATAGAACAGAGTATTCTGAAATCAAACTGAACTCAATACCTTAAATACTTAAAGTGAATAAATAATTTTCTATTCACAGGTCAGGTCATATAGTAAAACAATTGAAAGAGTACAATTAACCACATAACAACCCACTGTTCAGCTCACCTCAGGAAAAGGAAGAGTGCAAAAATGATCAACATTGACACTAGGTCCACTGAAATCCATATCATCCAGTATGTTTCAGGTCCCTGAAACATATTCCAGATACAGTCAAAGCATGTCACACATCCAGAATATTTTTTTTATCACATACACACTACCAGAATGTATTTGCCCTGGCTGAGTCGAGTGCTAAAAGGACAAAGATGGTGATGAGCTTATACTGATTGGGCTAAAATGCATGTACTATATTTGCTACAGCTTCAAAACAATTATTAGCATTAAAGACACAAATGGGTTTCCTCAATAAACAGACATCTTCATTAGAAGATTCATTTAATGCTGAAGACATTCAATGTATACATCACCGTACGATCGCGTCCGCTCATTGAAAATAACTGATTATCAACTGAAAACTGTGACATCACATTTTTATTTGAAAATCTGTTATTCTCGTCAAGAGATGTGCTCGTGCCAGCAGTCTGGCCACTCAGTGCTCAGTGCACACACAGTGTATAGTGTCCCTCACCAGAGTCCAGTGAGGATGGCTCATATCTTTTAGGAGGTGGCAGGAGTTGGTGGTTACAGAGCTGGCGCCTGAGCACCACAACAGAGAGAAGAGCCACGGCTCGTTCACCACCCAAAGGTTCACGGTCACATTCCTCTCTCGAAGACCCCTGGGGGGAACATAAATGTTAGTGCACGCACTCCTATATACAGCATTTACAAACGCTCAGATGAAAGCCCATGCGTGTCACTGCAGGTGGAAATGAAGATCAGCATGTCGCTAACAGTGTGTGGAATTGTGTGGAATTGAAATTGCAGACAGTCTATATACACACAATGCAGGGGGCATTGCGCAATACATAAATACAGCGGTAAAATGAATCATGTTTATCTCTTAACTTTCTAAATGCATGATGACAGTTGCCATTCACACATCATTAAATTGTTCGTTACACATCATCAACAAATGTCTTAAGGAGGCTTCTTTAAGGTGAGTGTGCTCAACCATTAAACAGCCCCCGTGGGTGAGAACATTATTTGAGTCTCACTCCCCTGAGGCCGTTCGTGTGTCTCTATATTCAGTGCCAACGCTGTGTCTCAGCACGCCACAGACGCCCTTTTAATTAACACCGTGCGTGCAACTATGGCTGATATTACAGATTTATCTTGGATCCCGTTTCTGCTTTACCTGATTGTTTCGGCGCTCAATTTGCTGTATTTCATATTCAGGTGGTTTCCACCGCTTTCATCCATTTGAGACACATTGTCATAGACCTGAATGAACTCCGGAGCAGCCTCCTTTACATACTCTCTGTCTCCGGTAGGAAGCCAGAGAACCTGTCCAAAAAAAATGAAAAGACATAAAACACCTTTATAAATGTGTATTATCGAAAGATTTTGCATTTCCATGGACAGGGTTAGCGTTGCTCTCACCAGTTGGGGAGGAATGCCAGACCTCAGGATGGTGTTGACTACGTCGGCAGTATCGTTGTTGTCCGGGCGGTAGCCATAAAGATCAAAAAGGACTTTGACGTTGTGCTGCTTGGCCAGGTTAAGGAGCTGAAGTAAGGATGGAATAGTCTGATTCTTGGACATCTCTTTCTCCTCTTCAGAGAGCTGTGAGGCTGAGCGGAATGGATCTGTCTGGAGGGCACAGACTTTGCTGTTATGATTACATTATGGTTGTGGCTTGGTCATATAAAAGGCTTCCTCTAATATAAACAATTAAAATGACATACAGGTACTACGAAATATACTGAGAAATAATAAATTGTAATTAAGACAAATGAATAACATGCAGTGATCAGTCCTTGTTTGGATTTTTTTTGTTTGGACTTTTAATATTTGTTGTATTTTGCATTTGCAACTCTTTTGCATAAAATTACATATTTAAAAAGTGTTTTTTGTTGTCGTTTTTGCCAATTCCTTTTTTTCATTTTCCAAGTCATTATGCCAATTCCAAATTTCCAGTGCAGTCTAGTCCCTTGTCATTGCTACCTCCTACAGTTGGTCCAGGGAGAGCACATGCAATCTCCTGTCTTTCATCTGAAAGCGAGGCTTTTCATCGGGAGGACGTGACGCATGCGAAGGAACATGCAACTCCTCCTACTTACACAAACCACTAAACAGGCTCCCTGACCAATCTCGCTAATGCAACCTCACCCTCCTTGCCTGGCGTCCCTCCCACATACATAGCCAATCGTGTTTGTATGGACCCCTGGCCAAGCTGGAGGCGCCACAAACCCATAGTCTCCGCAGGATATTATTATTGTTGTTACCATCACCCTATTATTGTAGTTACACAGTTCTAACCTTTGTGAACCAGTCCCCTGCATTGAGGCTTTGTAAGTCTTCCCAGGTGATGTCAGTGCTGTGGTTGAAGAACTGCTCAGGAAACTTCTTCTTTACATCTGTTGTTCTCCGTAGGAATTCATGTGTGTCTTTCAGGTTGTCATGCATCAGGAAAGGAACTCTGTCTTTACTAGAAACGCCAAATGAAAGATTTTTTTTAATGACAGACCTTAGCCACATTATTCTGGGCATGTCATAATAGAAGAACATACGACGAAAATAAGCGAACAAACATACATTGAAAATAGCAGATATACAAGCTTAGCCTGGCATGGCAAGACTAATATCACTGCGTAGATATTAGTCTGGAATCTCTGTGTGGAACCTGCATTTTCAAGGGGATTCCAATTCCAAAAATGCCCCATATTTGCATACTGGGCCTTGATTGGTGCCCCACAACTTCGGACCAAATCTGCCGAGGGCAGATTTTGCACTGGCAGATTCGTCTGGTTTCCAGGCTAATACAAGCTGAGTCACAACGCATTATGAGATTGTAGATCTGCTATTTCATGAAATTTTTTACATACACATGGATTTAAGCCAAATAAAATCTCACGACTGAAAGATGTTGTTAGGCATTAAGTCCTAATCTGCAATTTGTGAAACTGCATGAAAGGAGCCCCGACACACTGGCGCTGTGTTTCATAAACAATTAGCACAATATGTACAATTATAATGTTTTGGTAGCCATACAGACAATTGCAGATTGAGTTGTAATGTAATGTAATTCATTATTTGTCACTGTATATTTGCATATACGTGAAATTTACCCATCCTATAATCATTAAGAGCAGGGAACAGCCACTGTGCGGCACTTAGGGGTTAAGAGTCTTGCTCAGGGACATACATTGACACATTGCTGGCCTGGTCTGGAATCGTACCTGGGACAACCAGGGACTCCTCAGGCGGGCTCACTAACCACTCAGCTGCCCCTTTTTCTTACAATTTCTTTATTTGAAATATCCAAGATCATTTTCTGGAAGATTGTATTTTTTTAAATGTATTTCATTGCTAGTTTGACCACTTCAAATACTCAGCTAATCTTAAATGAACTAATACCCAAAAATAGGCCATCTACAAGCTTACAACGCATCGCAGAATGGCACATTGTAAGCTTACAGATTTTACTACTTTTGGTGCGTAACATGCTTCCATGGAAGGCATGCTGACTTCCATGGAAGCATGCTGACTTCCATGGAAGCATGCCTCCAAAGAAGGCATGCTGACTTCTTTGGAACCCAAATGCCTGAAATCAGTCGTGGCGACTGAGAACTTTAAACCATGCATACAACAAAGTATATAGGGTTTAAGTGGTTAAATACGCAATCATTATTATTATTATAATTAATGCTTCGCTGCTTTATTTCAGCCACTAAACAAGGCAATTTATTGTGAATCCGTATTGACCCTGGGTAGCCTACCTGATCTGCACATCGGTCTCGAAGGCTGTCACGTTGCACCCCACACTTCTCCTGAATGACATCATGGTGTTCTCTGGGGCCAGCTGAGCACAGTGAGGACAGATGGGTGAGACACACTCATGCGGTAAAACACACATCCTAAAGCCATGAGAGCACGCACAGAACTCCATACTGTACATGTGACCCAATATAAGACTGAGCTTAGTGCTGACATAGGACATAAGGACAGACGCCACATGGCACATGGGACCCTTACATGGCTGGACATAATTTTGTTCACACCTGAGCCAGGGATAGCGAATTATCAGTGCATGTCAAATTGGTCTATTTTAACTCAAAATAATTAAAATACATTATGTATGCTTTTTTTGGTTGGATGACAAACCAATCAAACAAACAATGTTATCACTACTTATCTACAACCTTAATTTCTAAATGGTGTGTTCCAGCCTTTTTCAGAAAGTCTGCCAATGACAGCATAACTTCTACTGTACAGTAAATGCACACATTTAACAGGACATTCACCATTGGTGCTCCTCTGTGGCCAATGAGATCAGGTTTAACAGGTAGGTCAGCCATTTCAATCAGACACGGCGAGTCGATGATGAGGGGACACAGGAAGAGAGCTATTGACACCACAGCAAACACCACCATGATCAGGACCTTGGAGCCTGTACGGAATACAAATCAAAGCATCTGTTGATCCTGTTGTCATATTTAGCTTGATTTGTAGAGACATTGCTATTATTGATGCCATGCAGTAACGCACAATCGGCCCGGATCGCTGGCCTTGCGGTCCGGGCACCTAGGCTCATACGCAGCCAGACAGCGGTTCGAGTCCCGTTCTCGACGACCTTTGCTACGTGTCTCTCCCCTCTCTCTCCCTCTTTCCTGTCTATCTTCACTTTAAAAAATCTAGCAATAAAGGCAAAAAGCCAAAAACTAATCTTAAAAAGAAACACAGAATCACAGAATTTGCCTTTTCAGGCACTAAGTTGAATAAAATAATTCAACCCCACGTTACACAGACCTGCTCTGCGGGCCTTGTAGAAGCTCTTGATCACAAGCCAGCTAAGCAGGGTTAAGGCTCCAACACCACCCATCTGTAAGAAAGGTGCCGTTGCCTGCCAAGAAAAGACACATAAAACATGGTGATGCCCACAGACAGCTTACATCCAGTGCCAACTCCCAAAACCAAGGCAAATATCATTCATACTCATGCAATATTCTCACCAACACTCATCTGACATTTTCACACACAGACTCTGTCACGGATGTGATTATTTGGCCCTAACGCACCTGGAATGAGAGAAGAACAGTCTTCCATTCAGTTCTCCACTGATGGCTTATTGCAATGACTCCAAGCGTGACGAATAGGACACCTAAAAACAGGAGGATCTAGACGAAGCATATGTAAACATGACATCTGGTAAGCGGGCGAAACATGCACTCTGAGTAACCTGAAGCCAGACCAATGGGAATTAATGTTGATTATCCAAAAATAAAATCTGAATTGCGCAATATGAAAACAATAAACCTACTTTGTGAAACCAATGTAAGTCGATGGGTTCCTTCAAGGCAACTTGGAACAGTGCAAAGAACTGTAAGGAAAGACCATATCATATCATATGTAATATAATACAAATCTGGTTCGCTTTAATTGCCAAGTAAGTACTATCAAAAAGGTAATTGTGAAATTTTATAAGACAGTGCAAGAATTTGTTTC
>NC_137622.1:31352454-31409954 GCF_963280865.1 Gymnoscopelus braueri
CACTGCATTTAGTCCGGCGGAATGTTAATTCCCAATTACAGGGGCTTTGTAAAGTTTCTAGGGCATGAAAAACTGAAAACCCTGAAGCCGCCCCTATTCAGTGAGGGCTTCAGATCTATTGTCTGAGTTGTGAACCATCTGGAATAGGTTGCTGAACAAACACCAGATACAAGTGTTTACTTCTACACAGAGCAGCAGCAGATAAAATTAACATTTCATCCTGTCACAGTACAATCAGATAAACATTCAAGGTTGGGTGGTAACTGACAACACATCGACAGATCATCTTTTTTCACACTAAAAATAAATGTACTCTGAATATCAATGAGTATATCACAGCGTAACCTATTCAGAAAAATATGCAATAAAGTGTTCATAAAAATGTAAAGTTTTGAAGTTTACATATATTCCAACGGTGAAGTCTAACATTTAGAGTTTACATTCCATATAATAGCTATAACTGGTGTGAGCTGATAAACTCAGAGGAATGACTAAATGGCTCTCTCTTGAATAATACAGTAGTTATAATTTACATATTCAGGACAACCTTAAAGACAGAAACATAATGAGAGAGGACTCACACAGGACTTGAATAGTTGTAGTGTATCTCACACATTCTTAAAGAGCATAATTAAATAGTTGAATCCTCAGCAGGGTCAATTTAGTTTTTTTCCCGCAATAATTAAGTACAAATTTGTTCTATACTTTGAATAATAAAGCATTTTATTAATTCTCGTCTTTTAATATGTGCAGTATGTTCTTTGATAAAATATTTTGACCTTTGACATAGGACTGCACGATTTTGGCTAGAATGATAATACCAATTATTTTGCTTAACCAAATGAAAAAATGTAATCAGGTACAAAGTAATAATAATAATAATACAATTATATTGCACTTTACATTTGAAACAAATCTCTAAGTGCTAAAGTAAAAGAGTGGGTTAAATTCTTTGTGCGAGCTATCAACATTGCAGTAAAAAGGGAAGAGAAAATAGAAAAGAAAGGGGGAACATATACAAAAGTAGCATGTTTATATAAAATAAAATCACAGTCTGATTAAAAGGCAATACTGCATGGCAACTAGGCGTAGTGCTTATTCAGCAGTCTGATTGCTGCAGGTACAAACTGTTCAGAAGTCTGGACTCTGGTGTTGTGGCTTCTGATTATCCAGTATCGCTCTGGCCGTGGTTGCAGCAGTTATGAACAGATTGTGGCTGGGGTGATGAGTGTCCTTGATGATTGTCTCAGCCATGGCTACACACCTTTTCTCGAGTATATTTCTGGAGGGAGGGAAACCGACCTCCTGCGATGTGCTGGGCTGTCCGCGCCAGCCTCTGTAGTGCTTTGCGGTCGAGAGATGTGCAGTTCCCAGGCGGTGGTGTTGCTTGTCAGGATGCTCTCAGTGGTGCTGTTATAGAATTGTCTATAAAGGAACAGTCTGCGCTCACAAGATCATTTTTCTTTTAATTTTTGTATTTACCGCAGCTGCAGTCTCTGACAAACGGACGCGTTTCGGCTACTCAGGCCTTCATCAGCAAAATGTCTGGGCTCTCGCCTCGACCTGCTGAAGTCCACAATCAGCATCTTGGTCTTGTTGCCAGGTTGTTCTCCTGGCACCAGTGTCGGTGATTTGACTCGTCGTCGTTGGACGTAATATTGTGATCACGATTATTCATCACCATTATTCATGATGATTTGTGGTGGAAAAATATGTTTTATATCATACTCTGTCTTTATTGCTCATTGTGCTTAGCGGTGCCATATCTTCATGCAATATGTAATGGCCTTCTCTGTGATTTTATTGTGCCTCTGTGAGCCTGATGGAAGTGGAGATGGGTGGTATAATGTTCTGGTTAAAATAACCCTTACGTAATGATGAGAAGATGAGGGCAAGATGGAACTGACCAAATAAAATGTTTGAATTTAACCTCTGGCGTCTGGCGTTTTGTTTTATAACGCAATTTTGGGTCATGGGTGGGATGGCCGACTTCTGCCCAGTTTCACTATTACATATTTGATTAAAATAAAAAATGGTTTACTTTGAAATAGTTGTGAAGTAGCCTCAAATTGTCTTTGTAATCCAAGGGATTACATTAATAATTACTAACATTGCCATATAATTGTATTCATTAACCGACTACATTTCAAAGTAATCTGACCCCGGACACATTCATGGCAATAAATACTTACCCTTCTCTTCTCAGTCTCCGTTTCAGTCCCTGTTTTCTCCTTTTCACTCTGCCTCCAGCTGCAGCTATATAGACCCCTACATAGACCCCTGCAGCAATCCATGCAATAGCTGCTGTCTGTTGACATCGCTTCTTCTCTCCTAATTCACTGTTAAGAAAGAGCACAGTAGATCCTCAGTGTTAATTTAACTCCGATAGTGGACAAAAAAGGCTCTGTTTGTACACGCTTAGAGCAGGATTTTACAGAGTGTCTTGTGTAGCCTGGACACCTGATAGGCTCAGGTTGCCGGTGGATGAGGTCAAAATCACAGCGTGCGTGTGGGGAACACTTTTCTCTGAAAACTTTGTGTGAGGAAAGAGGTTCCTGCTCTCCTCTGCTCTGAAGTTCAATTAGAGGTCATTCTATATGTTTTTTTTAAAGGCACCGATTTTGATATTTTGGAGAACAGGAAGACTGATAGGTCGCTATCACCCGATTTGTCTCTCTCTCTCAAAGATTTCAATATCCATAATTAATGCAGGGAACTCTGTACTCTAAAAGGCATCTGATTCATTGATGTACCTTTCATTCTAGGCAGTTACCCTATTTTAGATTTCATGCACTTTAATAAAGTTGGTTCCTTCCTTTTCTTTATGTAAAGCGACTTTGGGTACTTGGAAAAGCGCTATATAAATCTGAGCTATTATTATTATTCAAGCACTCCTACCAACTATCGAGATATTTTTTAATGCATTCAAAATACAACATTTAGAATGACACCAATAATTAACATCTTATCAACAATGTGCATAATAATCTGAAACAAACAAACAAATACATTAGTGGGAAGGAAATAGTCTGCCATAGCCACCACAAATATGGTACAAAATGCTAATATTATGCCTATTTTAAAGCACATAGAATTGCCATTGTGCTATACAAACAGCCTTGTCTTGCCTTGGCTTACCAGGGCAGTCCCTGCTCAATACAAATCCATCTGTAGTCTCTGTGCGAGGGTGGGGTTTAGCCACTGGCACATGTTACAATGGCTGACACCACAGGGTCTTTGAGAGGAAAGTGTAGACAGGCCAGAGTGTTAAGTCACACTAATGGAGCCTTTCCCTCACAGCGGATGGTCACACACAGAGACAGGCACGAGAAGAGTGGGGGTAATGAGGAGGGGTACCTCGTTGGAGGGGGGTGGAGGGGTGGAGTTGGGGTATGGGGCGTGTCATTACACAATAACATCCTCAGTGGAACTAAATCGACACGTAAGGGTCCATATGGTTCCATTTGTACACACAGTTACGCAGCGGTGTAAAGTAACTAAGTACATTTACTCAAGTACAGTACTTAAGTACATTATTGAGGTACTTTTACTTTACTGGAGTATTTCAAATTTTCTGTACTTTTACTTCTACTCCACAACATCTCAGAGGTAAATATTGTACTTTTACTCCACTACAATTATTTGAAAACTTTAGTTACTTTGTAGGTTTTGATTATTATTACAAAACATGCATTATACCCACTTCAGCCCTATATACATTTCGGCCTTTTGAAAATAGCCGATCTACAAGCTCACGATGCGTTGCATCGTGAGCTTGTAGATCTGCTTTTTTCAAATTTTTTATAAATTTTGAAAACTTGTGAAATGGAACATTCTGCATAATGAGTACTTTTACTTTTGTACTTAGTACATTTTGATACCAATACTTTTGTACTTTTACCTGTAACAAAGTATTTCTACATGGCAGTATTGATGTGAGTACCTTTTCCACCACTGCAGTTACGAAAGGACATTTAACATGTTAGTTGGAGAAAATGACAATTAATTGTGCATACATTTGAAAAAGAAACTATTGCCATTGTAACTAAGTGATAGGCTAGCATGAAGGCTTGATAAACAGGTTGAGGCTTAAAAGAATCCCAGTTGCATAGTTTGCGTCAATTAACAGGAACAGGGAAGATAAATGTATTTTCCATTCATCACCTGTTGCAACATATAAAAAAGTGTTGAAATATTGAAACTTCAACTTCTTGTTTGACTTGATATGATATGGCTTTCAGCCAGCACTCTATTTGACAACACCTAAGCCTAAGGATAAGTGAGTTTCTTTAAGACTCAACCAGGCCTGCAGGTATACAAAGTTAAATTCAAAGCTAAGTATTGTTATTAGATTGAGACAATAACTTAAAGGGGAAATGTTTTTGTCTAGTATTACTGCTATTTGTACAGGTATATCTATCTATTGACTTTGGTCAATAAAGTTTGATTTGATCTGTTCAGGTGTATCTGTCTGTCTGTCTGTCTGTCTGTCTGTCTGTCTGTCTGTCTGTCTGTCTGTCTGTCTGTCTGTCTGTCTGTCTGTCTGTGTGCGTGCGTGCGTGCGTGCGTGCGTGCGTGCGTGCGTGCGTGCGTGCGTGCGTGCGTGCGTGCGTGCGTGCGTGCGTGCGTGCGTGCGTGCGTGCGTGTAATAAACTATGGGGTTTCTGAAAATAATTACATTAAGATTAGGTGACTGACTACTAGTGACCAAAATCAGTGCATGTTTGAACAGGACTAAACATGAACTGTAGTGTGTAGGAGTGGAAGAACATGGATAAAACTGATTGAAGCTTGGCTCACTACAGGTTAGTTTAGTTGCCAGTGCCACCTGGACTTCTAAGAAGACCACTGAGTCATCATTACTGTATCACATGTCACATGTGATACAGTAATGATGACTCAGTGGTAAACATTCATCCTGATACTGGGGTTGTGACACAATCATGTGAAGTGAAAATCTCCCACGTAAGCTTAAGATGTAACTTACTGCAATAGGGTTCAATGTAGGGCTAAAAACCTATTTGCAAAGGCTTTGCTGTGGTTTTGTTGTGGTCTTGCTGTGGTTTTGCGGTGGCCTGTACACACTTGCTTGGCTTTGCAGTCATGCAAAATGAGGAGGTCACACAAACACAAGTCTTCCCCTTTCTTACAGATTTCATGTGGCATACACTACCAGTAATGAAAAGTAACTCTACTTTTACTCGAGTACTACTATACAAAATTTTGAGGCACTTTTACTTTACTTGAGTATTTCCATTTTTATAGGCTACTTTATACTGTGCTAGAGTGCTACATTCCATTACATCTCAGAGGCAAATATTATACTTTTTACCCCACTATATTTACATGACAGCTTTAGTTTCTTGCTAATTTGCAGATATTGATTATTAATACAAATTATATATCAACTAATAAAGTATAAAATATTTATAGGTTAAGCTACCCAGCATTATATAGGCTATTAATTCAAATGAGCTCCATCTACAGCTTCAATATTAAAGTGATGAACACCATAATGATTAATTAATGCCAATAACATATTCTGAAATGCATAAATAGCCTAATACTTTACCATAAGTATATTTTGATTTTAACATTTACGTAAGTAAGATTTTGTATGCAAAATGTACTTGTAACAAGTGTGTTTACACTGTTGTAGTGCTACTTAATTAAGCCCAAGTATAAATCTTCCACCACTGCACAACAGAAATGGATGCAGACATTCTGCACTCTGAATCATTAGAAAGTCAGTTAAATTGCAATGCATGACGCAGTAGCCTACTCTAGTTGCTATTTGGCAAGGCACACTGATATCTGAAGAAAACAAAGAAGAAACAGGCCAGGTCAAGATTTGAAATATAATAGCCATTTTACTCCCAAAATTCATATTTTTGCCAAAACATTTCCTACATTATGAATGTCAATGGCTTGCAAAATGAGAAAAGCTAAGTTAATCAAATACTTGATGAATGAATAATTAATCTATCTATGTGTTGCTGACTTGGAGAAAGTTAACACGGAAACACATTGCAAAGTGTTCTGCATACAGTGTTTGACAGCCTTAGCCCAAGGCTTTAACAAATTATCATTGTTCTTTTTTCATGAAATGAATGTGTATCTTTACTTTGACCTCACCCAACTCATTATCAGCGTTGTGATTGTGAGTTGGTTGACGTCAAGGACCACAATGGAAGAAAGTCTCCAGGACTTTTTTGTGTTATCCTTTTAGCCTTAATGTCTTACTGTAGCACGTGCTGTTTACATTTCTGACTAATTAAGTATTCAATCAATCAATCAATCAATCAATCAATCAAAAGTGTGCTTTCTTTTTATACCAGCATTGTCATCCTATGCACTTGCATCCATGGTGACCTTTTGCCACAAGGGCAAAAAAAACCCTCATAATTTCATTTTAAACACAAGCTGATAAGATAGACTGAGACAATGGACATGATCATACATAATCAATCATACATTTCCCCCTGAATGGAAAATAATATATTAACATTAATATTCTAAATTAAGTTACAGTGCAACAGATTTTCTATTCAGTTTAATTGCTCTCTCTCTCTCTCTCTCTCTCTCTCTCTCTCTCTCTCTCTCTCTCTCTCTCTCTCTCTCTCTCTCTCTCTCTCTCTCTCTCTCTCTCTCTCTCTCTCACTTTACTGGATTATTTTAAATGTTCAGCACTTTTACTTCTACTTCACTACATCTCAGAGGCAAATATTGTACTTTTACTCCACTACAATTATTTGAAAGCTTGAGTTACTAGTTACAATGTAGATTTTGATTATTACAAAACATGCATAAGCATGTACGCTACTTCGGCTATTATAGATCTGCTATTTTCAAATACACAAATATACAATGTGTACAAATATACATTTTTGAACACTTGTGAAAAGGAACATTCTGAGTACTTTTACTTTTGGTACTTTAAGTACATTTTGATGCCAATACTTTTCTATTTTTACTCAAGTGCATTTTTAATTTCGGACTTTACTTGTAACAGAGTATTTATACATTGCAGAATTGATACTTTTACTTAAGAATTCTTCTTTATTACTTTTTCCACCACTGTGTGTGTCTGCATCGGCCTGACTCGCTCTCTCCATCTGTTTTTGACATTCTGTTTCTAAATATATATGCCTGGCAGAAACAACCAAATGAAGGCTTAATATCAATTGACCTGAAAACGCCGCGTCGCTTTGATGTCCTTCAGGTGCAGCTTCTATCCAACCACAGATATTTCTTCGCCTTGAGCCTGTGGATCCAGAACGGTCTTTGCCTTCACTTTCTCATATCCATTCTACTCTTTTGAAAAGTAAATCCGTGCACGGCATGTGAATGGCTCTGATGAATGGGTGTGCGACTGAGTGTGCGTTCAGTTCACGAGGTGCAGCCAGTGCACGGGGGAGGGGCGGAGGCAAAACCTAGTTAGCAAGAAAGGGGAAGTCTACTGAGTAACTGATGGAATGGTTGAAAATAATGATGCAATTTGATTGATTGTTTGGTTGATTGGTTGATTGATTGGTTGATTGGTTGGTTGATTGGTTGATTGTTTGGTTGATAATGATTGATTGATTGGATACTATTAACCAGATGATTGGTAACAGTACAAGTACTACAGTCAAAACGTGATGCTTAAAGGATAACATGTAGCCCTGAAACATGCTTGTGACAGACTAGCGTCATGTGAACCATGGCTAAGGATAACACAAAAAGCCCCATGGGCTTGAATTCCATTGTGGTCCATTGTACTCAAATCATCAGAGTGGGTAAGATGAGACACTTTTCACTTAAGTTGTCCTGGAAGGAAGCAAGGAAAAATGAGATAGCAGTAAAATCTAAACATCTACCATTATTTCAGGATGTCTTCTATATTAATTATAGAAGACATTCAGGTTTCCCAATGGAAACAAGCCATAGTGCTTTCTTGGGTATAATCCTCTTTGCAATGCAGACCTTGTATTGAACTGTAGCCTACTTTCCTGTGCTTTTTTTTGTTGCAAACTGCTAATAAAGTATTCAATCAATCAATCAATTCATTGAAATTAAGTAAGCATCTATGACAAAGGGCCGTCAAAATGGGGTCACCATGCCTATGTTCCCTCAGCCTTATGTTCCCTCAGCCCTGGCTATGTTCCATCAATGCCTAAAAAAACAAGACATGACACGTCATGTGTATCAGCTAGCTGCACGCTTTGTTTTGCCCCGATCCGTTAGGCTTTGTTTTGCCCCAATCCGTTAACAACTTCACTTTGAGACCAGTAGTTCTCCTCCTGCACCTGCACCGTGTGTGTGTAGAGGGGGAGGGGTGACCATCTCTAGTTATAATGCCATATAGCATGGGAGGACGAGACCGCTGTTCAGAGTATGGGCTGTCTCCCCATTGGCTTAAAGGACAGCCAATGATCTAGTGCTCTGTCTCTTCAGAGACCAGCCGCTCTTCGAGCTAGCTGGTAAAAATTCATCCGAATTAGGTCCTATGTACCCTCATGCAGCCCTATGTTCCCCCATCCCAAATTAGACCCGATGTTCCCTCAGTCAGCCCTATGTTCCTTCAGGATCTCATATGGCCCTTTGATTGATTGATTGATTGATTTCTTTCTTTCTTTATTGATCATGAAATGTAACATACATCTGACCCAACGATAACGCAAAAAAGCTTACAGCTTGTTTCCATTGCGGTCCCTTCGATAATGTGTTGGTGATGTTACCTGTTGGGGTCCTCTGAAGGGAGGTGCAATGGTGCGCCTCACAAGTCCGGATATTACGTTTGTGACGTTGTCCCACCATCCACCGTTGACGCAATTTTAATGTAGGATCATAGGTCACGCCCGATTTTTTAAAATGTGGGTGGTTATCCGTTGGCCTTATGACAAACCTTGTGTCAAAGTTGTGGTGTAACGTGGAGTTAAGTAATACGTTTTTTGGTTATTTTTGAAGTTATTCACCTTTTTGTAATAGGCCATGCCCCTTTTGGCCAAATTAGCATAACATTTTAATCAGTTCTTCCTTAGCCTATGAAAAACTTTTCCATAAAGTTAAAGGTGGTGTAAGTTTTTATTATATTTTATTTTTTGTTAAAATAAATGTAAAATGACTCTTTATTCTGATAGTTATCATTGGTAAAGAGCAGGGGTCTTCCAACGGTTTTCAGGCCAAGGACCCCTTAGCTGACAGAGATGAAGCAGGGACTCCCTAATACATGGGTATTCAACAGTTGGTCCGTGACCCCTAGGGGGTCCTCAGAGTCACAAGATATTGTTGATATCTTTATTTGGACTGAAAATAGGCATGAAGTTCCGACATATTATTAGCAAAGAAAAACTACCACCCAACACAACCACCCCCACTGCATGGAGGACAGTAGCAAATTTAGAAAACAGCGAATTAAACAATGTCGACCCATTCAAGCAAAAGTTTACATAATGTATATGGTACTTAAAAATAGGAATGATAATGATTTATAGATAATCCCTAAGAATCTTTTTTGAGTTTACTTAGACTGGTGCTAGGTTCTTGGTTGACCTATACAGTATGATCCTAGATTACTGAGGCACTACACTGTGCATTTGATGTACAGGTATGTGTTTGTTTACCTTGCTTATTGTAAATCGCTCTGGATTAAGAGCGTCTGCTAAATGCCTAAATTGTAAATTAGGTTATTCGTTTTGCAAACCATTCAGTATGTGCCTGCACGGGCTTATGAAACTGCTGTGTATGACCAAGTTACAGAAGTGGTACATTTTATCACCAACTTCAGGTTATGGGTGGACTGGACACAAAAGTCAGCCAGGGCATATTACAGCGGCCCATTTGTAGTGAAAGCTCATAATTGTCAATCAAATAAATACAAATAAAAACAATAAAATAAATACAAATTAAAGGGCAAGACCCCTAAGGTCTGTTTTACAAACCAGTATTGTACATGGCTTATGAAACTCTCATATTTTGATAGTTTGATTGATTGATTGAAAATTTTATTAGGCAAAAGAATGTAAAACAGCACAGTTACATTTATAATACTTTTGTCTAAAAGGTCCAACCAAAAATGTCCTTGCGGACTAGTTTCCGTTGGGGTCCTTGAATTAATTTCATAGACATATATAGTAGCAACCAAACAGTTCAAATCAACATAAGAAACAGAGAAAAAAGATGTACAAAAAAAGCATCATGAAAAATAAAATAAAAGTATATACAAACAAGACCAGGAGACCTGGTTCTGCCAGACCCAGAATAAGTACTTTATAAGATCAGAGCACTACGTCACGGCTAAGCCGGACTTCACATGACGTGTCAGCCTGTGTCTATGCCCATGTATGGACGAAAGGGGGACAAATGGACAGACATTTATCCCCATATATGGACGAAATAGGGACAAAGCCTCATGTTGGCCGACCCTCTGGGTCTGGCAAAAAAAGGGGGAGGGGGGTCATCTGTCTACAGGGAAACTGGTACTACCTCCTCTTATGGCCTCCAGAAAGATGAGTTTTTAGGGCTGTTTTGAATGAGCCCAGCGAACTGCATTTTTTGAGGGATGGGGTTAGGCTATTCCATACCTCGGTGGCCGTGGTGTAGAAGGAGAATTTGCCCATGTTTGTTTTATGGGTGGGTGGTACCAGATTGTTGTTTATGCTCCCTCTAGTTTCGTGACTGTGGGTGTCACTAACTTTTTGGAGGTATTTTGACAGATAAGCGGGTATAGGGGGCATTTCGGACAAATCTGCAATTACAATTTTGAAGACCAGTCCCATTTTTAGTTGTTTAACCCTGTCTTCCACCCTGAGCCAGCCTAGGCTGGTAAAGTGAGTGGGAGTGAGGTGGGTCATGGGCCCCAGTCCGAGAAGTAGTCGAATCAGTTTGTTTTGGGAGGTTTGAAGCTTAGTCTTCAGTGACACTGAGGTGTTGGAGTACCAAGAGGGGTAGCATAGTCAAAAAGGGGCTGAATCAGGGCCCCTGAGAGGGTCCTGAGGGCCTGAGGGTTGACAAAATGGGAAACTCTGCCCATAAATCTGGTTCTCTGGTTTACTCCTTTGACCACCTTTGTTGCCATGCTTTCTCCTGTGAGGTATTTGTCAAGAATACATCCCAAATAGGTAATCTCTTCTTTGCTAGAGATGATTGTGTCATCGACTTTGACCTTGAAGTCATTAACCTTCATCTTACTGAGGGAATGTTTGGTCCCAAAGAGAATGGATTCAGTTTTCCCAAGGTGTAGTGACAGTTTGTTATCGGTAAGCCAGGTACGGATTTTGGAAAGTTCAGAGCTGAGAGCTTCCTCAAATTGCATCTTGTCCTCACCTGAGATCAGGAGTGCCGAGTCATCAGCGAACAGGAACAGTTTGCTTGCAGTTACAGGCAGTATTCATGTCGTTAATGTATAGTAGGAACAGTAACGGCCCTAGAATGCTGCCTTGAGGAACCCCGCAGCTCACCGGGAGGGATGAGGACATGGTTCCGTTGATGTCAACCACTTGCTCTCTTCCCTCCAAGTAAGATCTCATCCAATTTAGTGATGTGCAATCAAAACCAATCGCCCTCAGCTTATCAAGTAGAATTGAGTGGTTTACAGTGTCAAACGCCTTTTGGAGGTCCAGCATGACCTTGCCCGCCCGAGTCTACCTCACGTTTGATGTAGTCGGTCAAATACAGTAGGCATGTGTCAGTGGAGTGGGATGTTCTGAAGCCCGATTGGAATTCAAACAACAGTTCACGCTCGCCGAGGTAGCTGTTGATTTGTTCTTGGATTGATCGCTCTATAACCTTTGAGATGGAACAAAGGATGGAAACAGGCCTATAGTTGCCAGGATCTAGTTTGCTTCCTTTTTTATATAGAGGGATTACTCTTGCCAACTTGAATTCTTGTGGGACGTGACACTGACTGATGGATAAGTTTGTAACGTGGGCTGCGTTTCTGAGGAATCTGGTGGGGATGTTGTCAAGGCCGGTGGCCTTGTTGGGCTGTAGGGCGAGGAGTTTGTTTTGCACATCATCAATCATTACAGGTTTGAATGAGAAGGAATCTTTTTTAGCCCCTAGTTAGTGAGCTTGAATGTGGTCTGGGCCATACAGACCTGAATGCTGGGGGAGTTTGTTTACCAACTGGGTTGCAACTGTGGTGAAGAAACTGTTAAAACAGTCCGCTACCGACCTACTCTTTGAGGCTCCAAAAGGAGTTGGGTGAAAAAAGATGGGGGAAATGGCTGGACTATTTAGATAGCGTGCCAGATCTCTGATGATCCTGGTTGTCCTCATATTTCAATCTTGTTACTGGTACCAAATGCTCCCACGACCTCTTTTTATTTTCTCTTGTTCTTTTTTTGTATGTTTATATTTTTATTTTTACTGATGTTTTTCTATTGTTTTTTTGTACTTTTTGATTTTATGTATGTATGCATGTATGTCTGATAAAACCCTGAAAAATAAAGAGTTTTAAAAAAAAAAACAGTCCGCTACCAATTGCTTGTCGGTAATGAGCGAGCCACTTGAGATAATGCAAATGTTTGTAGATTTTGTCTGAATAGTACTTGCCTTTTTTCACGTAATGGGAGGAAACTGATTACAAAGAGGAAACTGATTACAAAATATAAAGTAAGAGAGAAGTGACCAAGTTACAGAAGTGGTACATTTTATCATCAACTTTATGTTGAAATCTGTGGACCAGTAGATCATATCTCACACTAAATATAAACAGTGCTAAATAGCAGTAAAAGTAGTTCTCTGCTGTGTGTGTGCGCGCGCGTGCCCACTATGCAGAAAATGGTAAATGGTGCATTTATATAGCGCTTTTATCCAAAGCGCTTTCTTTACAAAGACTGTGCATTACATTCACCCATTCACGCACACATGGCGGAGGAAACCATGCAAGGCACCAACCTGCTCATCGGGAGCAATTAGGGGTTCAGTGCCTTGCTCAAGGACACTTCGACACTAACTCTTCTGGGGGAGCCCGGTGTCGAACTGGAAACCTCACGGCTTCCATCCGGCCGCTCTACCGGCCACTCTACCCCTGAGCCACTGCCACCCCTAAGAAGATAGAATAACGTAGAAGGAGGCATGGCTGGTACAGTATCAATAGTGCAGCAAATGTGTTGCAAATATTCAGATGTATTGAAAAACTTATATATTTGTAACAACACAAAAACTCCAGACTAGAAGCAAATGTATGAAAAATGTCCACTGGAGAAAAGAAAAATGTTATATCATACTTTTCATGATTAATATTGGCCTGCCAGTGGGCATCAGCCCCAGCTGAAGTCTTATTGGCCCCTGAAGTGCCCCGGTTATTATAATTGCCAAAGTTTATAATACTAGAGATTCAGACCGCTACGGGCCCTTACACCTACGTTGCACCACCGATCCGACTGATATGACCATACGAAGATCTCTTTATCTATCAGTCCTTGTCCCTTTTATGCCCATATGGAGATCCCTGATGTCATCAGTATATGCCCATATATGGGCATGCCCCCTTTTGCGCCCATATACAGACTGATTTGTTTGTGCCTGATGCCATGACGACACATTGAGGTTAGACAACACACTCCATATTTGGGCGTAGCTGCATTGGGAATATGGTTATTGCTGAGTCATGGTGACATGAGCGTGACAACGTGGTCCACACGTCCGCCCACGGCCCGCCGGTCCGCCCTTAAGCCAATTTTGATATAAGGAAGGATTCAGTTCACAGAGAGAATTGTGTGCACATCCCACGCTTGCATTTAGGCCAGGTGCTGGACATCAAGGGAAGAATCAAGGATAACAAGAAGAAAGTCTGCACACTGTTCTCAAGCTCCAAAAAACGTACTTTTTATTTATGCAACGTTTCGACCTTCTAGGTCTTCATCAGGCAAATATCTTTTTATTATTAGAAGGTCGAAACGTTGCATAAATAAAATGTATGTTTTTTTAGAGCTTGAGAACAGTGTGCAGACTTTCTTCTTCTTATCCGATATAAGGAAGGATACCATCCATGTTGGACAGTTTCACAAGCACAGCACGGCCCTGTCCATTTGTTACGAAGTTCTCTCCTGAACATGAGAGCGACTGCATTGCAATGTGTAGACCTCTGTATCACAGTTCTATCTGATCATAGGTTCAGGGCAAGTGGACATCACAGTCTCTCTGCTGGCAGTCAGAGAAGAAACTGCAAATAAAATACTCTACCAGGGAATCAGTTCCTGACCACTATTTCAGAGCTTAGGGGTTTGATAATGCATCTGGCTTGGCCGGGCACTCCAACCCAAACGTGATACATGCCACAGACCTTTTTCTCCCACGACATTTGGTAAACACTTCATATTTTAGGGTCCAAACACACAATGCTATATGACGTCTACATAAACACTATCTAACAGTATATACTTCGAGGTCCAAGTGTTCCGGGAGGTTTGTCGCAGACTCGCAGAGAGAGTAGAAAAGATGAGGACTTCCCCTCTGCACACCAGAGCAACGGCTGGTAGAAAGGGTTTTAATCTCACCTTGGTATACAGTTCACCATCCTCTCTGACCACTGGTAGAGAGTCTAAATATTCAGTTCCACTCGCTCTCATGTTTGGGAGAGAGCCATGGACCACAGAGCTACGGATCCCAGTGGACCACATATTTGGGCCAGCACCTCAGCTGGAACGACAAGACTTTCCTACATGCCTTGGGGTGCTCACCTCACACGTTTATTGTTTTATTGTTGTTGTTGTTTTGTGTGTGTTTTATTGTCAGCACCCCCTCTCTTCTGTTGCTCATCAGTGAGTTTTGTTTATAAAATGTGACTGCAAAAAGGGGTGCCGATGGCAGAGTGGTTAAGGCATAGCCTGGAAACCAGACGAATCTGCCAGTGCAAAAAAGGGGCCTTATTGACGGTACTTAAGTCTCGCCTTGTCAGAAAGGGCGACCAGGCTTTTGCTGGCAAACTCAGTGTCGTCTTTCAAGTCTCTACTAAAAACTCACCTCAATCGCACAGCTTTTTCTTATATGATGAACTGTTGTACTATTTATGCAATTCATTTCTGATTTGTATCGTATATTAACTGTTGTTATTGTAAAGTACTTTGTAACTTGTTCTAGAAAGGCGCTATATAAATAAAGTTATTATTATTATTATAGGCCATATAGGCACTGATGCAACCTGACAGCGAGTCCCAGGTTCCATTCCCCAGCCCCGTGGACCTTTGCTACGTGTAACTCTCCGACTCTTTCCCCATTTCCTGTCAATCTCCACTGTACTATCAAATAAAGCCCAAAAATATATTTTAAAAAGAGTCCTGGCATTTCCTTTGAGATTCGAAGGAAGCATCATGACAAATTCTATGCAGAAGCAAGTTTCATTGTAGCCAAAATTCTCTAACAACTTTCACTCTTTAAAACCAGTCAAATAAAACCTGCTTCCACATGCTTCCTTAGTCCTTCCTTCGAATCTCGAAGGAAACATGATCAGGACAAGGACTTTATGTGGAAGCAGGTTTATTGCAGAAAAAAAATAAATAAGTGAGTGCTCTCAGCATCTATGACATGGGCCCTTCAACTCTGTGGGGAGAAATCCAAAGAGCAAGTGTATAACAACATCATTAGAAGCTCTGTCTGTTTATTTCTAATCATGGTGCTGTTGGCTTTGAGTGTTCCTGTGCTGTATATCCTGTTGAGATGCAGGTGAAGGCAAATCTTAAATAATATATTAATTGTATGTATGTGTACTGTAAATCCTGTTGAGGTACAGGTGAATTATTGCGCTGTTAGTTGGTTAAAAGTCAGTTTACCTGCCATGCCAGGGACGTGGGGGCCTTTTACATGTCCATGCCCAGGTGTCCTTGACTCATAATCAGAGGACAGCTGTAGGTTTCTATCACTGAACTTCATGATGGTGAACATTCATCCGAACTGCAATTTTTAGGGACAGTCACAGTGAAACTTGTGACACTTCTGGGAAACTCATCTCACGCCTAGTAACTGTCACAGACAGACATGCTCACACTTGTACAAAAATCCGTTAAAATTAGATAACATCTACTGGTGGTTGGACTGCACGTGCTGTCTGACTGATGAATTCTTATCATTAATTAACATTAACGACATGAATGCTGCCTGTAACTGCAAACTGTTCCTGTTCGCTGATGACTCGGCACTCCTGATCTCGGGTGAGGACAAGTTGCAAGTTGAGGAAGCTCTCAGCTCTGAACTCTCAAAAATCCGTACCTGGCTTACCGATAACAAACTGTCACTACACCTTGGGAAAACTGAATCCATTCTATTTGGGACCAAACATTCCCTCAGTAAAATGAAGGTAAATGACTTCAAGGTCAAAGTCGATGACACAATCATCACTAGCAAAGAAGAGATTACCTATTTGGGATGTATTCTTGACAAATACCTGACAGGTGAAAGCATGGCAACAAAGGTGATCAAAGGAATAAACCAGAGAACCAGATTTATGGGCAGAGTTTCCTCTTTTGTCAACCCTCAGGCCCTCAGGACCCCCTCAGGGGCCCTGATTCAGCCCCTTTTTGACTATGCTAGCTCCTCTTGGTACTCCAACACCTCAGTGTCACTGAAGACTAAGCTTCAAACCTCCCAAAACAAACTGATTCGACTACTTCTCGGACTGGGGCCCATGACCCACCTCTCTCCCACTCACTTTGCCAGCCTAGGCTGGCTCAGGGTGGAAGACAGGGTTAAACAACTAAAAATGGGACTGGTCTTCAAAATTGTAAATGCAGATTTGCCCGAAATGCCCCCTATACCCGTATATCTGTATAAATACCTCGAAAAAGTTAGTGACACCCACAGCCACAAAACTATAGGGAGCGTAAACAACAATCTGGTACCACCCACCCATAAAACAAACATGGGCAAATTCTCCTTCTATAGCACAGCCACCAAGGAATGGAATAGTCTAACCCCATCCCTCAAAAAATGCAGTTCGCTGGGCTCATTCAAAACAGCCCTAAAAACTCATCTTTCTGGAGGCCTAAAGAGGAGCTAGTACCAGTTTCCCTGTAGACAGACGACCCCCCCCTCCTCTTTTTTGTACATATTTTTGGGCGGTGAAACCGCCCCTATAAGTGAGGTTTGGATATTTGTACAACAAATCCTGCGCTGTGATTGGCCAAAAATGTACCCCGCCTAACCCTGCACCGTGATTGGCCAATCACAGTCTATTCAGGACTGTGATTGGCCAGTGTCACATGACACATGTGCATAGTCCTATATAAGAAACCATAACTTAAAAAAACTATACATTTGTTTTTTTTAAGTTATGGTTTCTTCCATCATAAAGAGTGTTTCAATAAATGTATTTATTTTTTGTACATGATTGGTTGACTCCATTCAGTATTGTGATTAGCTAGCAAGACACCGCCCACTTCACACAGGGTGTGATTTTTTATTTCCTTATGCTTTTTTTGTATATAATTTTTATTTTTCCATGCTCCCCCCCCATTTTTTTTGTACATATTTTTTTTATTTTTTCATGCTTTTTTTTGTACATAGTGGTATTTTTTTCTGTATTATCTGTATTTTCTTTCATGTTGATTTTTGAACTGTTTGGTTGCTACTATATAGCAACTATATATACTATATATATATAACTATATATTAAATTAATTCAAGGACCCCAACGGAAACAAGTCCGCAAGGACTTTTTTGGCCGGACCTTTTAGACAAAAGCATTATAAATGTAACTGTGTTGTTTTACATTCTTTTGCCTAATAAAAATTTCAATCAATCAATTCAATCAATCAATCAATTGGTTGGGGCTGTACTGAAGTCTAGTCTATGTCTATGTGTGTCTTGTGTATGTATGTTTACTGTGTGTTGGAGTTTCTTACTTTCTTTACTATCTGCTGTAACATAAATTGCCCAATTTGGGACATAATAAACTTGAACTTGAACTTGAACTTGAATGCATAAGGTGCTGTGGAGGATTAGTCCATAGTGTTTCTATGAATGGTTATTGTAAGACCATTCCTAGAAACGAATGGTTATTGTAAGAAATGGGTACTTCGGGGTAGCCCCCTCTAGGGGTAGCCTACTGAATAAAATACTGTTGATATGGCTTATGGACAATTTATCCCATGTTTATTAAATGAGTTAAATCAGATAAATCTTTCATATACTATATTTTCAATACAACTAATTGCCATTACACTGTCACGAGGACAGGACCCAATTGCAAGAACTCAGGACTCAGACAAACGCAGGAAACCAACTAGAACATTAAACGATTGTTTAATGTCCTACTTTTTGATGTAAAGCATCCTTGGGTTCATGAAAGGCGCTATATACATTCAAACTATTATTATTATTTTTATTATTATTACTTGGTTTCGTTTCTTGTGTTTAAAGTCTTCAAAGACTTTAAACACAATACAAAACACAACACAAGCACACACAAGGACTATGGGAATACAAACATCACTCTAAATTTAGATCAGAAGAGCTAAAGCAAACACAGAACGGCAAACATAACAGGCAACAAACGACAATGAACCGGCAAGGAATGAACTCTAGTCTTACTCTTGAGCTTGTTTGAGAACACAGCACAGCTAAGCTGGCACCTGCAGGTGAGTCCACTGAGGGCGATCAGGGCAGGGAGTAAGGTAGGAACGTGGTCCCAGGGGGATGGGGTTGATTGCAGGGGATTGGTGGATGAAGACAAAACTGAAGAGGGGGCAGGGGCTACACAGGGACAAACTGCAGAGGGGCAGAGGAGACACATATACAGCCACCCGCCAATAAAAACAAGTTGTCATCAGTGTTGCCAAGTCCGCTAGCTGCATGGCAGATAGGTTAGAGGCAGTGGCCTTGTGGTTAGAGTGGCCAACCAGAGATAGGGAGCTATTCAACACTTATTTTAACAAAAAAAGATCACTTACCCTACTAAAACTAAAGATTTTGACTACCTTTTGCCACCACTGCTTTTCACTCAGAGAAAGGAGTACAAATGTACAGCTTCCCACTGACACAGAGAGAATTCAACTTATTGTATTAAGTTCTCTCATGTTTTCTTGGTTGTATTTTAGACATGTAATGAATGTATACATGTCCACTAAGGTCATATAGTGACTTCACCATTCATTTACAGGAATTAATGATGAATTAATATATGAGTTAATAATTAATTAATAATTTTCACGTGTTTTGCTGGCTATGGTAGATTGTGAGGGAAAGAGACGAGCTGATCAGGAAGCTGTTCGATTTGATTTAAATTGTTTATTTGATTGTGTAGCCCATTGGTTCTCAAACTTTTCAGGCCGCAACCCCCCAAAATAATCATATTTGAACTGGGGACCCCCCCCCCCCCAGGGCCCCCACCCTGACAAGCACTTGGAATTGTAGGAGTTGAGGCATTACATAGTTTGACTCGGTTACACAGATAAATATTGTGAAATTAGCAGATCTGCAAACTCACAATGCCTTTTCAAAATGTTTGCCTCATTCTTATATTATTTGACAGTTAAATTTGGCCAATGTTTGACCAGTTTTTATAGTATAGCTTGTTTGTTGATTACTTTTGATGCAGAAATTGCAGTAATTTTTGTAATTAAAAAAGTCCCCCCCCCCATTCTTGTGGGGACTGTGGGTCCTGACTCACAGGTTGAGAACCACTGGTGTAGCCTGCCTACTACTAGTGCATTATTGGGGCAATTTGCACATTGTGTTTTGGACTGTAGGAGGCAGTATCGTCATAGAGATAAAATATATCGGAGCATCATCCATAAAAAAAATTACAACAAAAATAACAGGAAGAAGACGTCACTTCATTGGTCTTTAGTTACGCATGCGCAAGTCGTGACGTTAGCAGCCAGCTCAGCTGTGGTTCCACAATACTGGTGAATTTGTTGTTTTATCCTTTGGTTATTTATTATCCCTGTACGATAGCAGTGGAGAAATGATAGAATCTGATGCTTTATCGCCCAAAACATGCAGATAATAATAGCGACTTAACATTCTAGTATAGCTTATACTAGACAGCTTATAGCTGTTAGCTTGCTAGCTCTGCTGTAGCATTGGATGCAGTTACTGCATCCAATGCTACAGCAGATCTAGCAAGCTAACAGCAGCTAGCACCTAGCTCGCAGCTAATAATAACAATGAACATTTGAATTAATTGTCTGTGCATGTTTTATTCTTTGTATGGCGTTTTCAGGTGTATTTGAGTGGCTAGTGAGTGTGACCAACTTGCAGTCATATGGTAACTTAACAGCGTTGTGAATGTAACGTGTTGTTAATGGCATTGTGCTGTTTTGTTGAATAATGCAGAGACCCTCGGCATGGACCAGAAGATTCCATATGATGATTACCAGCTCCCAGTGGTGTTCCTGCCTTCCTATGAGAGCCCACCAGCATGGATAGCCCCGCAGGAGGTCTGCATTGCCACCTTGTTTGTCACAGCATAATTACAGTAAAGAAAATGATCATTTATAAATAGATAAAAATCAAATCAACCTAGGAATTTTAAGTGACAGGGGTCCTCGTAATATTATTACATACAATGACAAAGTTATGAATAAAGCACACCAATCAGCTTATCTGTCAGCCTATCAAATAAATAGAAAATAAAGGCCCCCAATTATGATACTCTATGGGACCAGTCCAGACCCCTCCTGTCTGTTTAGTACCACACAGCTTATTAAACAATCTCATATAAGTACTTGCAGTTTTTGGGAGGAACTTGGAAAAAAAGTTTTGAAAAAAAGAGAAGTATGACTAAGTTGCGGAAGCTGTAATTTCTTTTTAACGAACCTTGTGTTGAAATCTTTGTCCAGTAGATCATATCACAACACATGGGTTTAACTGGCAAAAATAATGATCCAAAGTAATAACACAAAATTATAATGAATTAAATGTAACTAAAAAGTGCACAATGCAAGTACCTAACTTAAGCCTAAAGTGCAATCATTCTTTAAGTGCTGCTTGTGTCAAAATAAATGTAAACCTAAAAATGCCATTAGATACAAAATAATGCATCATTTAGAATGTCTTAACTGAAAAAACAAAAATCATGGCAATTTCAAGCCATTCAATTTGTTATTCAACTGTTATCAGTAATGTTTTCTTTGTGCTGCTGTGTGTAGCGAGTGCACCACCCTGACTACAACAATGAGCTCACCCAGTTCCTGCCACGTACCGTCGTACTGAAGAAACCTCCGGGGGCTCAGCTTGGCTTCAACATCCGTGGAGGCAAGGCCTCCCAGCTGGGAATCTTCATATCTAAGGTGTGTATGTATGTAGGACTGTCACGATCATGACAGTTTTACCATTATGCTAAATAATTGCGACTATGCGATCATGTAATAATTGTGACAGGCCTATGTGTATGTTAACCCATTCCATCCGGAGACGCATCTCTGTCATTTTTAGATTTCTTTGGCTATTCAAAAATAGCAGATCTACAAGCTCATAGCGCGCGCTATGAGCTTGTAGATCTGCTATTTTTGGATAGCCAAAGAAATCTAAAAATGACACAGATTATTTCCCGGTCTAGATGGGTTAACCTGGAATCACGATTGTTTTTGTACTTTTTAGACTCAGTATTGTAGCTTCTCGTTCACTGAGTTTTGTTTTGTGTTGGTAGGTGGTTCCAGACTCAGACGCTCACAGGGCTGGGCTGCAAGAGGGAGACCAGGTGCTTTCTGTCAACGAGGTGGATTTTCAGGACATAGAACACTCAAGGGTAAGGGAAAAGTGGTATTACATCCAATAGGATGTCTCCTTAATATGTTGCTTGGTGAATTTGTAACTCACTGACACAGAACACTTTGCCAGAAGAGTGTTGTTTTCTGTAGATTGGGTCCCCATTGAAATTGATGTATTACCTTCATCAAGCATGCTATCGCAGGCATGCAAACTTGTCACTTTGCATCAAAATGATCCATTATGAATCAGAAAAAAATTTATTCATGGAGAACCAGAGTACTCAAGCTAAAGACCGTGTGCCTATCAAAGCGAAAGAGTGATGCGTTTCTGTCTACTCAAAGTGAACCCTTGAACCCATGATTCAGCTATGGCCGCCCCTACGCTGGCTACATATGACAACATAGACTTTCTTCCTGTGCCTGCTGAAAGCAAAAGAGTGAGGCGTTTGGATACGAGTGAATCGACTGTCCGCAAAAGTGGGTCCTATGGTTTACTTTAAGAATGGTGGATGATGGGATTAATTGGTGTTTGTCTTGGAATTGAGGTTAAAAGGACAAGAGCATATGGGATGTTTTCAAGTAAAGACATACTATGCAAACAAGTGCATCCATGAATTACTGGCACATTGCAAAACCACCTTGCACAGGTGGAAGGTCTATATAATAATGGCACAAAGTGTTGCCAGCCATTATATTTTATTGCTCACATCTCACTGGGACGTGCTGGTTAAAGGAGAATTCATGGAGATTTTTTTGTTTTGTTTTGTCGCATTCCTGAGCCAATAATTTGATGACCGGCAGAGTCTCCTAGTATTGCTGTAGGAGACTCAATTGCAGGTTAATTGGGTCTCCTTCCGGAGACTCAGCCGGTCATCAAATTATTGGGCCTTTGGCAATCTTTATAAATACAAAACTGCAAAAATATAACAATTTAAAGTCTTCATAAACAAGGCGGACAATGTGCAGAACACATAATTATTTAATTATGTCTAACAAAAATTTCGGCTGGACTGTTTTCCCCCCCTTTTTTAGGCTGTAGAGATTTTGAAGACTGCTCGAGAAATTCTGATGAGAGTTCGCTTCTTTCCTTATAGTAAGTACTGCATCTCACCTGCTCCACTTAATCAGAATTCAAAGATAATACAAGCTACTGCTGTACATGTAGCCAGGCTGGCTGATCATATTATGTCATATGTGTGTAGTACTCCTGAATTATTTGTATGGGTTCTAAATGTTTGTTTGGCCATGTGTGCTTCCATCAGACTACCAGAGACAGAAAGAGAGGACGGTGCACTAGATGGCAGCAGATCATCCAGAGGGGGAGAGAAAAAAAGACGAAGGGATTTGCCAACCTCAGTGGGTCTGACGTTCTTCAGCGGATAGACTCGTCATGTCCCCTCCACAGACTTTAGCCCTCATTCTGTTTCGACTTAAGGAGGACTGATCTATGACTAAACGGTTCCACTCACAGCTAACATATTTGGGACCATGCACACTTTAGCTTTCTCTCTGACAGAAATAACTAAGCTTGCTCTCCACCACTCTGATATGGATGAAGAGGAGCCATAGATTTCACAACCGCTTTTTGGGCTACAACCGATGATTATTAATATTTTCATAATCAAATTAATCTGTGATGATAATGTAATTAAGGACAAAATGATCGCAACTTATCTGAAAACACGTCTTGAAATTACTTAATGTTAGTCAGTCAATGACATTTTACAATATGGAACAAAGACAAGGGTTCACATTTTGGTGAATTTGTAAATAGCACATTTAAATTATTCACATGATACATCACTAAAGCTATCAATCGATTCAACCCTTGTCTTTTAATAGCGTCAAAACACAAAATCTGTTTATTCCCAAACCCTGACTTTCTCGTCCGTTGTGCATAAAATATATGAATATGCCTGTGTAAATATGAAGCTATGAACTGATTTAAGGGATTTTTAAAGAGCGTTATGATGCAGTAGGGCTCAAGTATTGCCTTACTGTGCAGTAAATAACATTGTTTTATAACAGACTACTGATACTCACACTATTTGTTGTATGAAATGAAAATGTTTTTGATGTGCCAACAGTGAGCGTAATCACTTTGCAGTGTATCGTACAGTATATGTTGTCATTTGAAGTATCTTCACAAGATGTGTAATTAATTTTAAAGTAATTTGAAGCCATGAAATACATGCATCGAAACACCATATTGTCATATGCATCTACTTCTGTCAGCAAGTAAAGATGGCATAACAAAAATGGTTTTGACCCGTGTCATTTGTGTACGTAATCTGATTTAGTGTGAGCCTGCTTGTACAAAACATCTTGAAGCAATGAGTCTATGAACACATCAGTTTATCTGAGTGACAGCTTAAGACCAACAGTACAGTAAGACCGGATGATTTACTGCAGTAATGACAGTAGTTCAACTTGTTGTTCCACTTCGAACCTGGGTTTCTGTAAGGAGTTTCACACTTGCAAGTACAGTAAATCACAGTGATAACTGAAGCATTGAGGTTTATTAAAAAATGTCAATACAAAACAAAGGCTTCAGAAAACAGTTCAACTCCACTGCCAGGGCCCCTATTACTCTGGCTTGACAAACACACTTAAAATGAATAAACCAATGGATATCTTCAATCCAGTATAATGAAAAATGTCCTAAACAAACATGATATGTTCCTTCATTGAGTTCAACAGATCTTTCACTCAGTGCCTACCCTACATGTTACGGCTTACTACACTGAAGTTAAATAATTTCCATACACTACTACTTCTTAAAGGCAGCACACCTTAATAAATACAAACATTGTTGTAAGAACCTTCAGTGACAATCCTGTGTCGAAGACCAAACTAAAAGAGTTGGTTAGTAATCATGAAATATTAACAAGTAAGTTATCTTTTTCTTATATATAAATATACTACACAGTATACGGTCAGTGGCTTACAATGTTAGTAAGTAATGGTAATTTACTGTATGTTCAACAAGAGGCTAGCAATAGCAGCTCATACTTTCTGCTGTCTTAACACACAAATAAATTGAAATAACCTGATGACAGCCTATAGAATTTCCCTGCTTTGCATCTTTTGAGTAGAAATACAAATATCAAGAAAACAGAAGGAATAAATTATTTCAATTCACTCTCACCATACTTTAAATCAGTATGGTGAGAGTCAAATCGGTCAGTCAAATTATTGACTGACCGATGTTCTTGCGTGATAGACATGCTTACTTTTCCTTCCATGCAAGCCTTATTCATTATGTATTTACAATGTATTTACATGGCTACAAATACAAAACAATTCTTTTTAAGTATGCCACAGTCTTCTATACTTGCACAGCAGTGTTGATTTTGTCGACTACCTTTTTTCACTGACGAAATATAAATAAAAACTGAATAAAAACTAAGCTGTGATGACTAAAACTAATATATTGACAATTTTGTCAACAAATAAAAACTAGACTAAAATGTTAGTGAGGGACTAGTGGAGAAGAGATCCAGTAGAACTTAAGGACGCGTTATTTTATGTTTGGTTGCGCTCTGAAAATAGCAGATCTACAAGCTCACAACGCGTCACGCTGCGACATGTGAGCTTGTAGATCGGCTATTTTCAGCATGCAACCAAGTGTAAAATCAGCCATACGACGCCATCAAGGCACCGCCAAAATACATTTTAGTCGACTAAATCAACTGTAGACTTAGTCGACTAAAATCTTATGATATTTAGTCGACAAAAACTAAAACATCAGATGATTAAAATATGATTAAAACGAAAATATGATTAAAACGAAATTCAAAAGACTATGGCTAAAACTAAATAAAAATTTGCTGTCAAAATCAACACTGTTGCACAGTATATAAAGAAAGCGTAGTTATATGGCTAAACACTGGAGAGTTTTAGCTTTGTTCAAGGTTGATTGACCAGAATGGCAACTTGCACTGTGCTCAGTTCCATCTGGAAAATAACCTGCTGTAAACACTTCATTCATTCCCTTGAGCATCCCAAAAGGCACATTGATAGGGAAGGGAAAACCGAATAACCGAAAAAATATTTATGGGGATAGGTTAGATACAACGGATCAGGAGCAAATTCTGTATAGACATGGGACTTAAGCTTTCTGGTGTACTTGTGAGTGTACATACGCGTGCACTCTCTCACACAAAGAGGGGGGGGGGTAGGACCCATACCTACAGCACCTGAACAATTGCATGATTTTATTTTTTAAGTGCTATTTTCACTGCTATTGTATTGACATTTTGTGCCATTGATCTAGTTGCTGCAATGTTGAGGGGCCGAAACACAAGAATCTTAGTCTCTATATGTATCTATAATGGGATTTAACAAAGAATTATGAATCCTAAATATTGAGTAATAGTGCATCCACTAGCTACCTTCATCCCCTCATTGAGCCGCTCAGTTACTGTCCTCATTCTCCTGAACCTCCATCTTTGAAGTCTCGTCCACATTTTCAAGTGAATCTGCTCTCTGCAGTGATAATTCCTCCGGGTCCATCATGGGCAGGGTGTTCTGTTCTGGGAACAGCCAGGGCTTTTGGTCGGGAGAGTTCTGTTCCTTCCACGCAGTATAGTCCTTGCCCGCTGTGTGCACACACTTCATCACCTAGAAAGAGAAGGCCCAGATAGAAAGGGAGGGTCAGAGGTCACACAAGTCAACAAATGGAATCTCACCACGCCTTCATGTTCAGTCAACAAAAGCTGAAGATAAAACTGCACACAAGTGCCGTGTTATCAAGTTATGTGGTCAACGGTTCGGAGGAATCGATCATATCATGTACTGCACTGACACAGTCTGCACAACAGTTCAGGTGTCTTAACTGATGAAATCAAGGGACTGATTAACAAGACAAACTGAGTTAAAGCCAGTACATATAATGTCTTTCGTATTGGTTTTGAAATTATTCCATGGTTTGTGTGTGTGTGTGTGTGTGTGTGTGTGTGTGTGTGTGTGTGTGTGTGTGTGTGTGTGTGTGTGTGTTTGTGGTGTGTTGGGGGGGGGAGGGGTTGTGAAAGCTGTTAATTTATAAATAGGTCACTATTCTTGCTCAGAGGATGGGAGTCACACAATCTCGGTTTCGCACATGTCGATACAATTGCATCTAAATAGTTGCAAGCAATGGAATGGTATGAAACCAGAAGAACAGGTTCTACAAGGGCAGAGAGCGACAGCTTTGTGACACTCCTTTGTTAAGAACCTACCCAGGACAGGCCCCCATGCTGGGTTCCTATGGTAACCATTGTTACTTAAGAGACTTGAAACCCTTGCTTATGCACACACACATACACACTTGTTAGCCACTTTCGTATAAATTGCCCTCACATTCACAAGCAGGAACACAAATGTCCAGCCATGCCATCAAGCACCAGGGAATCGATCATGCTTGTTGAAAAGAGTGGAACAATGCTATCAGTGATGAGTTATGTTACTTACCTTTGGAGCTAAAACTTGAGATGCTTTGTTCACCACCCAGGTGGGAAGAGAACCTGAAGTCAGAAGGTGGGATAAAATTAAAATGCTGCTCTACTTCGCAAATGCTCTTTATACTTTGGTGAAGTGACTGAGGTCAGTGGTTACTGGTTTTGGTCTCACCTTTGGGGTCGGCCTGGGAAAGGTATGTGAAAGAACAGCTGTTAGGTCCTATGGGCTTGATCAAGTAACCTGTTAGAATGGAGATGGCTCTCACAAGGTCCTTACGAGGAGGGTATTTCTGGAATTTTAAACAAAAACAGCTTGTTAGGTTTTTATACACAGTAGTTATAGTCCTTAACTACACAAGCAAGATTAAATATGCCACATGTTTGAGGCATGCAACATGAAGATAAACGGACTGTTTGTAGACAATATAAAACACTGTTATAAGATCAGGGCATGCAGAACATGGTAAGGATAAGGATAATTCCTATAACAGGTCCGTTCATGAAATTCCTTGCGGTCTTGTTTCCAATGAGAGCCTGTGAGCAATTAGGGGTTAAAAGTCTTGCTCAGGGACAAATTTCATTTAATCGACACATTTGCTGGCCTGGCCTGGAATCGTACCTGGGGCAACCAGGGCCTCTGGCTCCCTAGGCGGGCTCACTAACCACTCAGCTATGGCCGCCCCTAATGGTGATAATAGGTTCAGTGACGTGCACCATAGGAATGGTATGTTTGAGATAGAGAGGTTGCTGTGTGCCAGTGACAGGGTGTGACTAACTTACCGGGTGTTTGACAGAGTAGTTAACAATAACGTACTCATCATCCGTCACCTGCCACGAACGCAGCGTAACCACATCTCTGTTCTTGAGAGGTTTCGGACAAATCCCTACAAAGCAAAACAAACAAGTTTAGGACAGTACCAATACGCCTACTACGTCCACATAGCCTACACCTGTAACCCAAAATACAGGTGCATTTTGTTCCAGTATTTACAAAACAAAATATATAAAACTATTCTGCCCACAGCTTGGAAATATGTATTCCCATGTTACAGTACTAGCCTTGGATCAAGGCATAGATGTATTATTATGTATATTTATTGATTCTGACATTTGCAACTACGAAAAGTCAGACTCGATAAAATACATCTATGATAGTCTCGATCCAAGGCTATTACAGTAGGCTACAGTACATCTGTACAGTTTCTTTTTTTTATATTATATTTTTATACGCATTATGTTTTATATTCTACTAGTTATTGGCCAGTAGTGTTCCACACATATGAGAGACAAAACAAAGGAATGTGCAGTGTGATAGGTTGCATCAAATAATGGTGCTCACATGAGTAGTAGCCCACATCAGCATTGGCAGATAGACGGGCGATATCAAAACTCTCCAACATGGTAGGATCCCACTTCTTACGATACTGGGAATCGTGAAGGACGTCGTACATGGTGGCTGCTGACACATCCTTTATTGTCATCTTACACTAAACACACACACACACACACACACACACACACACACACAGGCCAAGATGACACAACATAAGTACTGTGAAACTTGGAAATTAAAGATGATTTCAAAGGTTAAGACAGTGTCTATTTTCTTAAAATGAAGTGCAAAGTAAGTACATCTTATTTATATAGCACGACAGAGAGATCTAACAAAGTGCTCTACAAACAGTGATAAAAACTACATTAAAGCAGTATTAAAGCCGGAAAGGCTGTACAATTTATCTAAAGCAGGACAACACCACAAGCATGGAAATTTTAATCAGGTACCATCAACAAAAGCCAGTTCAAATAGTAGCGTTTTAAGGTTGTTCTTAAAAATGTCCACAGATGCTGCATCTCTCAAAACTTGTGGAAGAGCATTCCAAAGCTTATAGGGGCTACCGCCTGAAAGGCTTTGTCATCTTTTAGTTTGTGTACAAAGTATAGACTTACCTTGATCTTGTGAACTTTAGTTGCTGCTTTGATGACTTGTTTTTGTTGCACCTCGACCCACACTTGCATGTCGTTCTTGTCATACTTCTTGTGCCAGTTTTCTGTGGCCAGGCACTGTCTCCTGAAGTCAGAGAACACCCCATCATCAGGTAGAACACTCCTCGACATCCTTTTTTTTATCTTACAAAGTGGGTCAGATCGGTCCTGTGAAATGAAATGTCCCCTGTGTTAAATAAAATAGCTTATTTAAAATCCTCCAAAAACAACCCTAGAGCCTTGGTCAGTCCTGTGTTTAGGCCTACTGGGTTGAAGAAGCAGCTCTGTAGTAGCAGGCTATGCTCAAGACTAACTTATATACCAACAAATCACCACCGATCCAGTTGAGCAGGATTTTTGTGACTGGATTCCTGTTGCCTCACTGCTCTCTCCTCTACGGCGTGGATCCTCCTCTGCACACTTCCGGACGCGTACAGGTGACAGTGTTGTCAGGTTTTGTGATAGAAACAAGCAACCAGGTCTAGGGAAACAAGCCCAAAACAAGCAACTAGGGCACTTCGGCGATTTATGAGCACTTTAACCCTATATACAGACACACACTGTTCTCAAAGTGGGAACCCGCAACAACCAATATTTACAAGCAACTTCACAGAAAAATAAGCCCAAAGTCGCTTATAATAAATAGACCTGGCAACACTGGTACAGGTGTGCCACGCAGGTGGTAATTTCCCATAGCCCGAAACTGTCGGACGCACTGTGTTGGTTGTCACCAGGCAACCAAACCAACCACACTGCGAATGTCTGTGCCTATCATTATAAAGTTGTTCTGTATTTGTTGTTTTGAGAGAGAGAGAGAGAGAGAGAGAGAGAGAGAGAGAGAGAGAGAGAGAGAGAGAGAGAGAGAGAGAGAGAGAGAGAGAGAGAGAGAGAGAGAGAGAGAGAGAGAGCACTCCTCATGTTTCTTTTCTGACTTGAATGGACTTCAACCTTCATTCAGTGTGATATGAAGCCCAAGGTCAGGTACTGCTGCTCCTTCATTTTATGGTTCACTTGTGATTTTACTTTTAATAATTTCAACAACATGGATATTGTTTATAGTACCAACATGCTGTAGGCCTATAATAGTGTGTATGCCCAAATCAAAATAAAGACAAGTACTGTCAGCTGCAGAGATATTTCCCAAGGTGCCCCACATAGTTTGTCATTTTACTGAGGTTTTGCTAATCTACCTGCTACAATGCAGTTATATATCAGTATCAGGCTTATGAAATAAGCTAATTTGTTATGGGCATAGTAGGCTACGTTTATTTTTTGTATTTAAATGATCTAAGTAGGCTATATCCAAATGTACCATCTATAAAAGAGTGGTCTTGCTCAGTCAAGAGACTTTGACTCAAGACTAGAGCAGCACTGAATAGAGAAAGTCACTATCATAGGCATGAATAATTCCTACTGTAAGCACAATAGCACATTATGCACATAACTTGTCTGTCAGAAGTTTACATGTAAACATCGTCACGCCTTCCATTGATATATTTGTATTGTCACACACCCCATTAGATTACGCCACCATGTCAGTTGAAGGAACTGACATAGCCTAAATATTCTCATGCACTAATGGTTCAAAAGTAAAGGAAATGAGTGGTTAAGAGTTTTGGTGAAATATGTTTATTTTATTCCATGTGATAGGTCTACACTTCTGTGTTTCTTTAACTCTCCTTTTTATACAGCAGATAGTAATAGTACATTATTCACACAAACGTTGCTAAACACGAGTAGACAGCATTTTTCAAATGGACAGACACAATTCAGAATAGCACAGAGCTGAGTATTCAGTCAGTGACGAGTAATAGAAGAGCTGCTAAGGTTAAGACGGTTGTTCGGTGTAATTAAATACTTTACATTTTTTAATCCTTTTTAAAATGTTTACATTTCAAAACAAGCTACAGCAAATGCACAATTGTATTGTGGTGTGATATGGCTAGTTAGTTGGCTTGTGTGTGAGACTGTACGTATGTGCGTCAAAAGACTGGGGTGCAGGGGTTTTTCTCCCTCCTGTGACTGTAAACCGATATAGCGACTAAACACTGCACAAAGGGCGTTTGTAGCAGTGTGATGAGAAAAACACTTTGCCATTAAATGTTGCTTTTAGTTACAGTGTCCAAATGGACACGCAAACAATAAATAAAATAACTAATGTCCAACATGCGTGCCGGTATCTGCAATTTTGTTCCAAGCGTACAATGTTATTCACTTGTTTCGAGTTACAAAATAAATAAAAACATATTAGACCAAACAGTCCTACACAGGCGATAGCAATATAGGCTACTGCAACTTCTCTGCACTTTTTACAGCAAAGGGTGTTAGTAAGCGCCAGCTGTATCCGAGGACACACTCCTATCTACCAGCTTTACAAAACAACTAGTGAAGCCGTGAGCCTGTCTGCAGGCTTCTGTATTCTTTACAATATTGTGGCTTGATTCAGTGCACAACGTTGGTGAACAAACAAGCAAGGCATCTGTGTTCTTAACCTTGTACAAATCCTGCATGATGAGCATGCTGCATGTTCCTGCGATACTGTGATCAACACAACACAAAACATTGATGGGAGGGAAGGAAAAGAAGATGTCCCATGGACCCAAGTGACATGTTACCATTAGTGTGGAGAAAAGCATCAGAACTGGCTTACGCCCCTTATACTTTCAAACACTTAAAACGCCACCTCTCCCCAGACGTGTTAGTTTGCGTGCAGACAATTGAGCAAATTTGCAAAGACAGATGTTATAGTTTTTAAAGTGGGCATAAATAGTTTCAGGTTAGTAGCCATTACAATGGATTTTTGGGATGGGTTCCCTTTGATGAAAATGTATATCCATCTTATTACTGGGTGGTTATACTGTACATCCCTTTGCAGCACCCTCCAGGGTACACCTGCTTTAAAGAAAAAAGAAAAAAAGTTGCAAGTGATGTATATATTGATCTAACTCACTGCAGTAGTCTTTGGCTGTTTGTGCCTCGAGATGTCTTTGAAATAATGTCTAACTTGTGGTCCCATAAACCATCGTCAACAACAAGCTTAGATTTGAGCCTAATGTTCTTGCAACATAGCAAATTCTCTAATAAGAACCCTTTACCTGATCTAAGCATATCAAAAAGGGGAAATATTCAGTAACAGACAGTTTATCCTGCAGATACATAATTTCAATTACCATAGTCCAAACTCTCCATTGGAAGTAAAAAGCAAAACATCAAGGAACTTAGACCTCAACCTTGCAGTCATTTAAATATTCCCAAGCAGTATTACTTTACAACAATAACATGTGTGACAGCACAGAGGCTCCAAACGGTGCAATAACTCAAAGAGCAGTTAGCTATGTCAGTCTGCAATCCTATATAATGCCATGCAGTCTTTTAAACTATTTCCTTAAATTTTTTAAACTTTTAAACCGTCTAATTTATGTTATCCATTCCAGATAACCGGTTTTGATACAGAATAGCACATCCACACGGTTACTTCCGAAAAGTCACTGAGTGGAAAAGGGAAAAGACAGGTCCTCCATCCCAGTGGCAGTGTGCCATGGGTGGAGAGAGTGGCCACTGAGAGACAAGCTGTTGGTGTGGTAGGAGGCAGGTCAGGTGGTAGGGTGTGTGGAGCACTAGCATGAGCAGCTGCTCTCGGTCACAGTCATCTCTGGCTGCTTCTCCAGTTTGATGTCGATCACTGGTAGAACCAAAGTTAAGAAAAAACCCACAAATGATCACATTCATAGACGGTTTCAATGGTCTATTGTTAGGGATCTCAAAGTTTTACTTAACGATTAATTGTCATACAAACAATTGCGATTCGCGTTTAATTGTGTTTTTTGGCATTGAACATTGGAACATGTGAATAGACATTTCCGTTTGCCTTTTAGGCTTTGTAAACAAAACTTGCACAGGGCAGATATGACAAAAAACGTACATATATAAAGAAATGACTGATATATCTAATAATTGTATACTTTATTTTATTTTTTAAATTGCCGATCTGCTATTCCCGCTATTTAAATAAGAAAATTAAAATGTACAAACCCTTTTCAACATGGAAACGATTATTACTATTATGCAAAATAAATGCAATTATCTTAAATAATTGCGATTAGGGCATTAGGCATATCTATTGTTGCTAGCTAATAGACGTGTGAAAACCGTTGACAACACCCGGGCAGCTGTTTACGACAGTGGGAAGAGGTAGACCCAGAGTGGGTAATGAAAACATAAATCTTTTGTGGGCTAGCTAGCTAGCTAGCTGACCAATAGCCGTTTCTCTGACCATTTCCCAGAGCAATGTTTACAAACCGGATGTTCAAACATTTTTCAACATGCTCTATACAACCCAGAACCGTCTATAGTCTATACAGAGATGGAACTTCAGTTGTGGGGCCAATTGATTGCTACCTTATCTTCAAGTTCATCTTGCCTGTAGAACACTAGCAACTGACTTAAATTATAAACTAAAAATAAATCCATATTAAATGATAATAAGGCCACTGGAATCATAATTGCTCAATAGTATACCCATCCATAGTAGCATTTGAAAAGGATACTGTCCTCTTTGCTTTTCTCTGGTGTGCTATCCATTCCAGGCAGGGCAGCAGCTACACGACGGAACAGCTAGCAAACAAAAAGCAAAATGAGACAAACTAGCTAGTTCAACATGCTTACAACAAGTCTCAGTGGAACGTTTACTCTATAGAATCACAATATTGTCAAACAGATTAAAAGATAAAATGACTTAGCTATACAGCATTCTAATAGAATGCTGTATAGCTAAGTCATTAAATGACTTAGCTACAGTATAGCTTAGTAATAATTACTATTCATGTGTTGTTTAACAATAGCAAAGAACAAAACAACAGTAGTTCAGGCAGTGAAATCATAATAAAATCTAATAATAGATTAATGCCGGGATCAGTCTACACAATATTTTTGTCTTTCATGATAGTCACTATGTCAGATTATGCAATCATAGTGTCAAATTCTTGCCTAGACTGGCAACACTACAAGTATGACACTGACCATTGAAGTTTGGGGAAGCACGTCTCCAAACATAACACTCACTCTGAAGAATTGAGAGTCAATCCAAATGAAATCCACATAGATAAGATAATTTTGGGCTGAATTTGTGTAGTCTGATCCCAGCATAATTTGACAATGAAAGTGAAGGCTGCACTGTAAACCTTCAAGATTGCATACATCCAAAATATCATGCAAAACAGATTGACAAGTGGATAAGTTTAGGTGAACGTAGGCAAAATCCAACATGTATGGAAAAAACGAACACAATAGCAGTTAATCTTTGCCTAACATGTGAACCTGATGCTGAAACGTCTAAAAGAAAAAGAAAATAAAGTTGTGTCAATCGGTATGAAGTGTGAGTTCCAGCACAAAGACGGTGTGATAGAAAGAGAGGCGAAAACGGACAAGCGTGGACTTGGGTGGGCGGGCAGACTCGACTAAACTACCCTGAGAGAGCAGAATCTCTACCTGTTTGACATTGTAGCCAGTCTTTGCGCTGGTTTCAATGAACATGACATTCAGTTCCTTAGCTCTCTGCTCGCCCTCCTCCGTGGTGATCTGTCTGCTCAGGTCAAAGCAGGAAGGTGGGAGGGATGGACGAACAGACAGATATGGGAAGAAACATCGCAGAGGAGAGGCCAAAAATAAAAACAAAAACCAATGGAAGAAGAGATGGGGGGGGGGGGGACAGAAACAAAGAGAGAGCTCAACACAGATTTCACTGGTATTGGTGAGAACGAGAGAGAGAAAGAGAGAGATAGGTTAGTTTAATTATACCACGGACAGGAAGACAGACGAGGGGACAGAGAGGGGTCCGCTGTGCCGAGAAAAGATGAAACGGCAGGAAAACAGCTGGGGAGAGATCCCAGTTCACTTGCACACCACAGCCACACTCTGACCCACAGAAAAGAAAAAACTAAAGAAAAAACAACAAAAAGAAACGAAAGACACAACAGTCCAGAAAACACATGTTTGCCTTTGCTAACCTAGCTGACATGACCTAGCTGACATGACCTAGCTGAGATGACCTTTGGTGAAAGCTTTAGGGGCCCATCGACATCTGCCAATCACTGGACACCAACCTGTTTGACGTTATAACCAGCCTTGGCGCTGGTCTCTATGTACATCACATTCAGTTCACGAGCTTTCCTCTCTGCAGCTTCAACAGAAACTTGCCTGCCATGGTCCCAGGTGGGAAGGGGTAGTGTGGTGGCATGGGGTTGGGGGAGAACACACACAAAAAAAATAATAATAATAATTTAAAGTGATGTGGATAGACAGGACCAGGAAAGAAAACATAAAAAACAAACAAAATCTAAATACATGCAGAACAGAAATCTGGTTAAATTATCCCAATGGAAAACTCTGAATTAAACAAGGAAAAATAATATGCTATAAGCTATATGCATTATTCCAAGAGGTGATGAGTCAAAACCAGATGAAATACCCCAAAACACAGAGGGAAGAAACAGGGAACCAGGCGTTGGCAGAGCTCATACAGATAATACAATGTGTTTGTGTAATTCTCAATATATCTTCGAAAAGCAACATCATTCACGGTGAAAATAATCATCTATACCATTCACACATTGAACACACAACCAGCTGACCGCGTACCTTTTGTCGGCCAAGTCCGTTTTGTTTCCGACAAGCATGATGATGACATCACTTCCTCTCTCTGTCCGGACATCATCAATCCATTTTGAAGTTTGCTGGAACGAATTAAGATCTGAGGGAGAGCAGGAAACAAGAGAAATCGGTGTATACATCAACATCCTGTTGTCCTCAAAGACAAATATCCGTTATTATTCTGGCTACAAATAAAGCTGCCACAAGACACTATTAGTCTTTGTTAGAGGTACTCAGAAGAGTACATATGAGCCCTGTGTTAGTAAGCAAAAGTATTCTGTAGCAGAGGCTTGAAGGAGGAAAAAAAGAAGCATCGCAAAGTATTTCAACATCCCTAGTATGTGATGTTGATGTCACAAATGGCAAAAGTGTGCCACGCTATGCTAACAGAGTCCTAGATCTCTACAGATCAGTTAGAGGATGGCCCTGACTCACTGGTGATGTCATAAACCACCACAGCGATGGTAGAGTCGCGGATGTAGCTGGGAATAAGGCTACGGAAACGCTCCTGTCCGGCAGTGTCCCAAAGCTGGAGCCGGACCTGAGGATTGGAAACGGAGAAGAGAGAGACAAGGAGGAGGTGGAGAAAAGGAAAGGAAAGGCAGAACGAGAGAACAGAGAACAGGATAGACATGAAGGAATTGCAAGCCAGGCAGCAGCGGAGAAAATGTACTTTTAGGGAGGAAAAGGGAAAGTCGCTCGAATGCAAACAAGGCCAGGAGATCAGTTTGAAGTTGATGATGTTGTACAAGACAAGACATGCAAAAAGACTCTGTGCTGAAAGGTTATGAAGATGATTAGGAATAATTATTTGCCCGCAATAAGATGACAATGAAGGCATTTTCAGATATTCCTTACAGCCCCACTCTTAAGTCTTAACAGCATTTCTGAAACACAGACCCAGAGCCTGTGATATCTTACAAGGGAAGAAACTGGTTCAAAAGCTAAAAAATAATAATAATACAAAAAGCCTGAAACACAGCGTTCGTTATACTGTCCAGCAGGGTTGCCAGGTTAGTAAAATGCTGTTTCTTTTGCCCTTCCACATACCAAAAGGAAGAAGGGCAAGGAGGCAAAGCAAGGCCATGATACCTACTAGCTATGTCATAAACCACCACAGCAGCAGCAGAATCCCGGATGTAACTGGGGATGAGGCTGCGGAATCGTTCCTGCCCGGCTGTATCCCAGAGCTGCAGCCGAATCTGTGGCCGACCACGCAATGAACGTAGGAACGGGTAGATGTCATGACCCAGCAAATGGATGGAAGGGAAAAAACAAACTTAAAATGAGGATGAAATGGAACCAAAAAGATCACAAGTCTAATGCAATAAATGGTAAAAAATAAAGAGCAACAACACAACATGGAAATGGAGAAATGAAAGCAATTGGAGGCCCCTACGTAGAAGGCATACTAAAAGCATGCTCTAAGTAGACTACGCTAATGAATCAGCACAGAGGCAATGGAAATATTAAATGACCAAATTGCACAGTAAAACAAAAGACAAAGCTTACCGTACGATCTTCTAGGTACATGGTTTTCGACAAAAAGTCAATGCCAATTGTTGCCTGCAAGACAATCATTATTGCTTTTAAGCATTGTTTGCTGCATTATAATGGACACCACATGACTTTTAAAAAAAGCACCAGGGAAATATTTGGATGACAATTTAATTATTGATCACTGGGGTAATATTCAAATTCCCACACACTCATAATCAGTGGGATGTGCATCCCCAGTTCGTTACTGTATGTAATTACATAATGATGCCATCATAACTTCAGAAATGACTTTTTACCTGATAAGTGTTGTCAAAACTGTCATACATAAACCTGGTGATGAGAGATGTCTTCCCAACTGTGTACACAAGAAAGAACAAACAAATATATCCTTATTTTTTCTTTGCCATGCACCCATTATGATATTAATACATAGGACCACAATGGAAAAAGTCCCCAGGACCTTTTTTTGTGTCATCCTTTTAGCCTTAATGTCTGACTGTACCTCGTGCTGTTTAAATTTCGGACTGATAAAGTATTCAATCAATCAATCAATGACTGATGATTATGACTTTGATGATGGTTTAGGATAACTAAAATGGCGCAGTGTTGTTACAGAGAGTAAAGGAGTTTAGTCATGTTCCCATCATTGATGCAATGTGGACTGTCACTGGACTAGTGAACCCACACGCTGAGCTGGCAGATACAGGGTGGAGCCAAAACCTTTGGTGGATGATGGAAGTAGTGGTTTGACTTTTAAATGTGAAAATGTCGTAAGACAGACGTTGTTTCGTTGCTAAATCAACCACGCAGGTACAACACAACAACACCACCACGTCCATGTTGGAAGTTGTATATGTGCCCCCCTGGCTGTAACACAAATGACACTATGTTGTTGGATCATTCATAATAGTGGCCTGATGATCCAACTGGGCTACGTGGCTTTTTTTTGCAGCCAGGATGCAGCTGTAAGGCTGCGGCCACGAAACAAGCTAACTGCTAATACCAATGAAACCATCTAGCTCCTTCTACACTCTCCTAGATGATGTAGCCTCTGTGGTGCTTTGGAAACAACGATGTGTATCAACATCGAGCATTTGATACTGCTTTTAATACTAGCTCACGTTGACTTAACACATTAGTTGAAATGTTGGGTCTATATATCTAGTGGTGATGATGCTGATGCACGGTACAGCATCGGGCCATCCAGGGCAGGGATCAGGACTCTCTATACATCCATTATATGAGAACAAACCAGTCAGCTTATGATGTGAAACATTATTGTCGAGTGGCTTTGATGGACAAAGAGTGAACAGGGGACTGACTTGATGCAAATGTTAGCCTATTTATATATATTTGGTTTTTTTTAAACGGCGAGGTACGTGTTTCTGTGTAGCTTTAGCAGTACGACGTTAGTAGTTAGCCTGCTGGCTAGCCAGTGACATCATCACGAGAGACAACATTTAAAGGCTTTTTAGTTGTTTTTTTCCCCCGTAGCACCAGCCATTCCCCACACTGACAAAAACAATGACTGTTCTGTTTTCAACTGAAATCAATAGTGTCTGTTGATTGTCTTCTTGAATGTCGACCGTTTGATTTCAGTTGAAATAGACGTCATTTTGAGGATCGTAGGGTGGGGAATTAAACCAGATAAATGAAGCCTCATCAAAGAACCAGAACAATCTCTATAAGGTCGTATAGCTCCATACACATGATGAATACATAATATTGACATAATATGAACTACAGCCAACACTGTCTCCTGATATAATAATACACACTATCCCTATACGAGCTAATGGAAGCTAACTAACCCCCCAATGCATAGGGTTTCGCCCAGACCAAGTGAAGAAGGCAGTATTATTATTATTATTATTTACCACTCTGCTCGCCCAAGAAGACCAGTTTGAATTTCCGTAGAGGGTTTCCAAACTCTCCGCCGCCGGTCGTAGTTGACATTTTTTGTCTAGGAATATAAACAAACAGCTAAGCTAAATGATGTCTAGACACTGTAGAGCTGCAGATATAATAGTAGTGGACGTTATTCCTCCTCCCTACTAGCTAGCGCTGTTGTTGGGTGTTGTGTATGGAAAGTGAAATAGCGCCGCAAAGTGGACGGTACCGTGAACTACAGCAGCAGCAGCAGCATGCAAGCAAGTGTTCATTTTGACAGCACATTTTAGATTTTGTTTAGTCCAGGGGTCTTCAACGTTTTCAGGCCAAGGACCCCCTAGCTGAGAGAGAGATGAAGCAGGGACCCCCTAGCTGAGAGAGAGATGAAGCAGGGACCCCCTAGCTGAGAGAGAGATGAAGCAGGGATCCCCATATTGTATAAAATTGTGTTTCAGATTCAACTTTTTTTGTTTACGTGGTCTGCTCTTTTTTCCCTCTACACCTATACCTCTTTGCCAAAAATAGCCGATCTACAAGCTCACAGTCACAATGCGTCACACTTCAGTGCGCAACCAAACATAATATTATGACTTGTCTTTTAGTTCTACTGGATCTCTTCTCCGACTAGTCCCTCCCTAACATTTTAGTCTAGTTTTTATTTGTTGACGAAATTGTCAATATATTTAGTCTTAGTCATCATAGCTTAGGTTTTTTTTTTTTTTTGTCATAGTATTAGTGACGAAATTAACACTGCATGCAAGTGGAAGCAAGACTGGGTCAAACTTCCCTTGAATCCTGTTTCATTCCATGTACAGGTTACAGGTAGGTAACACATTTTTTTACAGATTTTTACAGATACTAATCATTGGGTTGTTGTCACATGATGCAGGGTAGGCTACAGGATGTATGGTGATATATGCAAATATGACTGTTTATTCTATGTTCTTTGAGATATATTTCCTAATCTATGTTTAGCCAGACTGGGCTAATGATACATGTTTGAAGATACAGTATTACTAATTACTGTATATACAAAAATACAGATACAAATAATCAGAGATAAGGGAGTAGATTGGGGGAAACAAAGTGTTTATTTTTTCTGTTGTGTTCACAGATTGCTCTGCATCTGGTCATCATCATCATATCATATCCAAGTCCTAATGACACAGCAGTAGAGATGATAAATATATAAATCTCTTCCCTTTCTGTATAACGTGCAAAAAAGAAGAAAACACTACATTGTAAACTATGACACACTTCCACAATTGTAGAACATTTTAGAGCACACATTTATCTGTAGTTCAACCTATGGAGCCAGGAGAAGATTATAGCTGCTTTGTCAGTGACATAGCTCTGACAATAATGCTTGAGAATAGTAGTATCTACTCTGATGGCATGTTCTTCTGTCTTCAGATGAAGCTCTGTAGCTGTCTCCACCAGTCGTTTTCCCTTCTCTGGTCTCCTCTGAACCGTCCGGTGGTGCTTCTACTCAAGATTAATGTCCGATCTGAGGATATGAAACAATCAAAGAGCAGTTTCATCTATATAGCCCTTGAACATCAACCCAAATTATGATGTGCAATATACTGCACTGTAATAGCATTGATTAGCGCTGATTACCAAAGTTGTTCAAATGCAAATGGTGGCCACTTTTTTCCCCCAGTATACAAGATGCACACATATGTCTAGAACAAACTCTGTGGATATATATATATATATATATATATATATGTATATATATGACTATACATACCTGCATGACAACACCACACTACTTAAAGATACATTTTATGATTTTATGTCTGCAATTTTGTTTTTGTTTTTTTATCAATTGTTTTTATTCATCATATCACAAAAACAATGCATAACATAGTATACTAGTCCATGCATCATGAATTAAAAAAACTAAACAAAAAAAAGATACATGTATATGGCCTGAAGAGGAAAATGGCCTGAAACACATGCCACTGTATTTAAGGGAGCTCACCTGAACTATAGAGCCTTTAGTCCAATTTGCTGCAGTTCATAAAATACAAAAAAAATATTTAAAAAATCAACTGTGTGTCACATACATACGTAATGAAGTACAAATCAAGCTTTACACTGTTCAAAATATTGTGTTTGTCACATAGTGTTATACTTACACTTCTGCTCCATGGACAGCAATGAGACAAGGCATTGAATGAAACAAGAGGAGAAGGGACAAATCTTCAATTAGTTTTGTTTAAATTCGTTTTCGTAACGCTCTCTTTCTTATGTCTGCTACTGTAGGTTCCTGCAAAGCATTGCACTCACCTGCAGGTTTGGGTGACATCAGAATCAGGGGGACCTCAGCAGTGACATCACTGTAAGTAGAAAAAAAACATACATTTGTAACCACTTTAACCCTGGCGTCCCTAATTTGGCATGTCATTATAGGCTAAATGTTATGAAAATGTTGTTATTATTATTATTTATGATAATAATAATCTATTTATTAAACATATTATCTACAAGCTCACATCACATCTCAATGCAACATGTTGTGAGCTTGTAGATCATCTATTTTTGTTTAGAATGTTGATGAGGCTTAACAGGTTAAACTGAAGTACTACGTTTAGTGCATAAACATAGCGTATGGTGGTGTGAATGCTGGCATGGAATCAATAAATTCTCTCTCACCTTGCTGTTAGGCCACCCAGAAGGCTGTGGTTAGAACAAAAAAACAAGTCAAAACATGCTAGAATAGAGATAATACAGCTATCCAGTGGTGGAAAAAGTACTCACATTCTTACTTAAGTAAAAGTATCAATACTGCAATGTAGAAATACTCTGTTACAAGTGAAAGTCCAGAATTCAAAATGTACTTGAGTAGAAGAACAAAAGTATTGCCATCAAAATGTTTTTGAAGTACCAAAAGTAAGTACTCATTATGCAGAATTCAAATGCATAAAATGTATAAACATCTTAGAAAATCGCAGATCTACAAGCTCACAATGCGTCGCAATGCATTGTGAGCTTGTAGATCGGCTATTTTCAAAAGGACGAAATGTATACACGGCTAAAGTGGTTAATGTATGTTTTGTTATGATAATCAAAATCTACAAAGTAACAAGTAACTAAACTTTTCAAATAATTGTAGTGGAGTAAAAAGTTCAATATTTGCCTCTGAGATGTAGAGGAGTAGAAGTAAAAGTAATGAAAATTGGAAATACTCCAGTAAAGTAAAAAATACATTAAAATTGTACTTAAGTACAGTACTTAGTTACTTTAGACCACTGATATCATACAGATGTACTGTCTATTGATACAGGTACAGGACTTACCCTCCACCTGAAATCATCAAGTTGACCTTTACTTTGTAGGCGATGACGATTCCCCGCATTTCGTTATCCCCTTGGCTCCTGTGAAAGTAAAGGAATAGGTTAACTTTGGCTGTTTGAAAGTTGCTTTAAGTCGATTACTTATATCACAGACTGTCAGAGAATAGAGCCCAATTTATGCTTTGTCACACAACGGTGTACCTCACTGAAAATAATTTATTTTCCAGCCATAAATGTGACCTAGTGACACGCATAAATTGGGCTTAATGAAACAGTGTCCTTGGCTTATGATTTAGCTTTCAGTTGCCTGATTTTGCGAGAGAAATAAGCGACAAGGTCTATGAAAACAAGCCCCAAAGAAGCGACTATAGGCCACCTGAGCACTTTAAACCTACATACACCAGCTTTTTGAAAATAGCAGATCTACAAGCTCACAACGCGCCGTAATGCGACGCGTTGTGAGCTTGTAGATCTGCTATTTTAAAAAAAAACTCTTGGAAAGAAAGTGACAAATGTGGAATATTTTTAAAACTATTTTAAAACACAAATCTGGTATGGGGGTCCTTGGCATAAAATATTTTCAGATGGGACAGGGTCCGCGGAATAATACATATGAATTTGGGGGTCCTTGACATGAAAATGTTTGAGAACCACTGGTTTAAACAACATTTAGGAAGGAAGCCCAAATAAGTATCTACACTTTAGAAACAAGCCCAAAAAAACGCAACCTGCAACTAAGTACCAATATTTACAAGCGACTTTATAGAAAAACAAGCCCAAAGTCGCTTATAATAAGCAGACATGGCAACCCTGCTTGGCTTACAGGGTGGAGGAAGCCAGGTTGGTTTCTTCACTTTTCAACTGTCCGTCCACAGCAAGACCACGCTTCTCTGTGTTGTTGGACAGATTGGGAAGCACTTTGTAGTCCTTCTCGAATGTTGAGTTGGCATTTATTGTCTCCCTGCATATGACAATGAGGAGAGGTTATGACTTGCGATTAAAGATACATTGATAATCATACTTGGTTAATTATACAAGTTCTTGAGTTGTCTAACTTCCTGCATTGATTTCACACTGGATATATTTTATTTGATCTTAAATGCAATTCATATAATACTACTAACAAACAGCCTCTTTATTCTCAAATATTTCTTTATAGTTATAAACCCCCCTTTTTACTTTAAATTACATGAATAGGAGTTGATTAGTATAAAAATAATAAAATACTTACCCAAACTCCTCAGTGTGGACAGCTTTGCAGTAAGTGTCAGATGAGTAAAGTACTACAGATGTAGCCTGCTCCACTAAACAGAAGGAAACAAATCTGTTAAAATCATGAGCTGCTTGAACACACACACACACACACACACACACACACACACACACACACACACACACACACACACACACACACACACACACACACACACACACACACACACACACCACTCCTTTCAGTCTCGTCTTTGTCTCATAATCTCACACTTTAAAAAAACTGAAATCCAAGTGATCTGTTTTCTTCTTACTACTCACCCGTGATTTTGATTTTCTTCACAACTTTGGCGGTCTCATTGTTGACTTTTACTTTCACACCGATTGGATCTCCGTGGTAGTAAAGCTAAGAGTGATAACAAGAAGTTGAATGACATTGAATCTAATACGTACTATAACAAGTACCGTTCATAATAATTATGTGGATATATTTTACAGCACAATGGACAATGCAGTGTGCATGCAGTTTATGCAAAGTCATTCTAGGCCATGGTATACCTCCTTTTCCAGGGCGATCTCCAGGTGAACTGGTTTGTCAGTCATCATAAATTGTTTTGTGACTTCAGCCTTGGGTCCAGGTTTGGTGTTTGGCGGTGCAAACTGGACTTTACGGATCATCAGGCGGCAAGTGTCCCTGACACCAGAAAGAAAGACAGGTAGAGAGAATCAGAGGAGAGCCCGTACTACTACTTCTTCACTTATTTCATGATAGGGCACAAGGATGATGATTGTCGGTGTTGCAAGCTTATACAGAATATAGTTTGACTGTGAGCGTACATACTTCTTTGTAATTTCCTCATCTGGGTTGTCTCTTTCTTTGGCGATGTAGGCTTTCACCTCAAAGTCAACACCGCAAGCCTACACAAAAACAAAACAAAAGTTTTTGTATTATTGAAAGTTAAAAGTAGTTAAGTATTAGGTAAATGATCAAGTAAAGAGGAATGTAATTGTAGTCTTACCTTGCCGGAATCTCCTGGCCCAGGCTGCAGGGAGACCGAGCACGGAAGATTTGTTGGCAACTGGGACAGACAGGAAAACCATTAGTAAGCCCACAAAGGGATATACAGTATATGAGCACAGTAAGGGTGTCAAGAGGTTTAACATGTCAATACAGTTGAGAGCATAATCTTCAGACACCTGGAATGTAAAGGGTACTCCTGTCTCCCCAACTTTCTTCATCAGGGAATCAATCATTGGAGATTTAGGTGGCGTTCCACCCTCGGATGGATACAGCTGCTGGCGCAGAATCCAGATGTCTCTTCTGAAGGACAGGCCAATCACGTCCAAGTCGTCACTGCCATAGCGGAAGGCACAAGCGAGGTATATCCATACTGCAGAGGCAATGGACACAGGATCACATTAGTCTTGGTTTGGATTTGGAGTTCAAATCCTGTTTTTCTCGTGTTTGTGTCCTAAATCAGTGAATGGGATATAAGCAGGGGTGGAAAGGAACTAAGTACATGTACTCAAGTACATGTACATTGTTCTACAATTATTTGAAAACTTTAATTACAAGTTACTTGGTAGAATTGTATCGTGACATGTTATGAGCTTGTAGATCTACTATTTTCTAAAGATCTTTATACATTTTGAAAAATGGGACATTCTGCATATAAAGTACTTTTACTTTTGGTACTTTAAAGTGGCACTATTAACTTTTTTTAATGAATATAATGTAATCTTATTCAATCTGTATGGTTGGGGTGGATGTAGTTTGTCTCCCTGCTCTTCTATTGAGACATTTAGATCGTGTTTAAGGTCATGTCTCACCTAGACACAGGATCTGACACAAATATTCAATTTATCCCCTGAGCAAGCAGGTAGGCTCTGATAAATGGTAAAAATGTCAGCACTTTCGCTGGAAACCGGTTTCATATCCGGAATGTTACATAGTGCAGCTTTAAGTATATTTTGATGCCATTACTTTTGTACTTTTACACAAGTAAATTCTGAATACAGGACCTTTACTTGTAGCTTTTTAGTGCGATATTGATACTTTTACTTCCATCACTGGATATACGTACCTTTTCTGCCATTGAGATTAGCAGGATCAATTTTAACTACCCCATCTGCCAATAAGAAAAGAGAGAATGTTACACACGCGCGTGCACACAGGCACACACACACACACACACACACACACACACACACACACACACACACACACACACACACACACACACACACACACACACACACACATTCAAAGCATAGGGCTACCTACCGACTACTTCAACACTGTCCACATCGTCACAAAACTCTCTCTTCCCCATGTACAAGGCGATCTAAAAGAAAATAAAGCCATAGAAAAAGATTACTCCTGAGTCAAATTCATTAGCATTTCAGGCTGCTGCCCAGAGCTACAAATTGCACCCCTTCCAAAAGCAGAGAAATTCCCTCAAGTGATTACATTAGAGAGGCCACTTACATCGCCATTGCCACTGGTCTTCTTGTAAACCCTGTGAGGAAAAAAGTACAGTCAAGGAATTAAAACATCATCTCAGGGACACCTGTTACACTGCTGCCAGTCTTCACTTCCAATTAGGACTAAAGGTCAGGATGACCCCTCACTCCACCCATTTCTGTGGACATGGATTAGTGCCTAGGCCTAGCAAGGCACCTGCTGCTGTCTAATCTGTACACAACTCAGCACTTATGTAACATTTCAAGGAGAAAAGTCCCTGTGTTCTTTTGATTGAGTATTATGTCAAGCCTGATAAGTATAAACTAGTCTTCACACTCACTGTGCATCAACCGTTTATTCCATGCTTGACTCCATACTGCTGGTGTAGGAAGTTTGTTGGTTTTACATTGAATTATATTAGCTGATAGTGTTGCCATTCTGGCTCAGCCTTGTGTATTGTAATCCATTTATTTTGTGGATGATCTGACAAAACGAAGCCAGTAATCCCTTGTAGAGGTTGCTGCTTCCTGCGCTTTAAATCCCAAGTGTTCATTGTTTTCCCCTCTGCATCTATTTATTCTTGAGAGTGACAGCGAGGGAGAGATAGGAAAGTATAGAGTTTGTATTTGTTGATATGTATTATTATGTTAATTTTGTTGATGAAAATTGAATACATAGGACCACAATGGAAACAGGTCCCCAGGACCCTTTTTGTGTTATCCTTTTAGCTTTAATGTCTTACTGTACCACATCTGTTTACATTTCTGACTAATAAAATAATATCCAATCAAAAAAAGGAGGCAGAGCGAGAGGGGATCGACTATTTTCGCAGAATGTTTTGCCTAGTATGACATGCCCAGAATAGGGGCGCCAGTGTTCATATGGGTAATTAATTTCTGCGGTTGGTGGATGTTGTGAAGACATTTGTTTCGCTTAAAGGGTATAACATGCAGCAAAGGGGATGACATGCAGCAAAGGGGATGACATGCAGCAAAGAGCCTCTGTCAGATTCGAACCCAGGCAAACTGTGGGAAGGACTACCACATACTTATGTGGTACAGTATGCACTCTTACCAGGTGAGCCACCGGGGTGCCCCCCCCCCCCCAGTGTTAATTGAACACTCTAAAGTTAAATGATCAAGTAGGACTTTGCTGTGTTTAGTATCAACTCTTTTAAAAGTTTTCTTGATTCTCTAAACTGCGCTTCCAAGATCAAATCTACATGATCCGTCTTAATCAGGGTTTATCCATGTGCTGTAAGACCAAGGTGTTGAAGGCATGGCATAAACCCTACATGTTACTGCTATTGTACAGTTACAGTAACACACAGTAAAGTCAGCTTCTTTGTGTGTTTCTGAATGAATGTACTCTTTGATCCCAGGGTACAACTGAGCTAATTTAAATCACATCAGTTTACAAAGATAATCCTCTATATGTGATAACAGTATCAAAAATAGGCACTCCAGTTTCTAATTCTGTTGCAGTTCAGTAATTGTTTTGATGTTTTCTAGAACTGTTTTCTAGAAATGTTGAAAGCAGACAGTTTTGAGTTGTTACATCATTACTGAATAGCATTCAATGCTAGAGATATTTAATGTCCATTAGAAAGGATAACTGAATAGCATGGACACCTTAACTATGACACACACGCTTCTTAATACATTTGAGGAGTTGAAAGAATAATCAGTTCAATACTCACTTTGCCATGGCTGTGACTAAGTTGCTGAGGGTGGCTGTGAATGAAAGACAAAAACAACATGGTTATCAAAACTTAATTGATTAATTGATTAATTGATAATTAATTACTGAACATCATAGGAATTGTCAGTAAACAACAGTATTACAACTATAATTTGTATTGAAATGTGAATTTCCTTTAACCAGGAAGTCACTGGAAGATTAAAACATATTTTCGCACGTGAGACCTCGCAATGAAAAGTCCACATTAAGAACACAATTGGATACATTAAGTTACACACTGGATATACAAGTTCAAGTTCAAGTCGGTCTGCTTAGGTTAGTTTTTAGACAGGGTTTTATGTTTTTCCTGTAACTGAATTACAACTGTTTCATTGCACATGTGAACCTCAGATTGGTTCTCATCTTTGAGTGGAAATCAACGCCCCAGTAGATTATCTGTTAATGATCCTAAATGAACTGGTACTGTAACCATCAGAGTGTAGGACCATCCTCATTGTCTCAGTAGTAAGATAATATCACCATGGTATAGTGCACATAATTATTAATCATTGTACCATTCAAAAAGTAGCACACCTGTGCCATAGCATATGGTGATATGATATTAAATATGCAGTCATTATTGAATGATACTTTTATTTAAAAAAAATGAAAGTTATTTGAGATACCATCATCATGGTATGTTGTTAGAGTCAGCCCTACTCACCTTTTTCCTCAGTTTCCCTGTGTTGTATTCTGTGTAATCCGTTAAGTGTCACTGTCACCGCAACACTCTGGTGTGGTAGTACAGTATTGTGTGAGCGCTAGTTACTGCTGCCACCTGTGCCTTTATACAGCGACCTCTCAACCTTGTAAGCCCTGCCCTTCAGCTTACACAGCCTGTCAGAGGAGGCTTCTTTTAGAGACAATCTCATTAATTCATTAGCCCACTTGCCTTTTTGGGTCCACAACCAGTTTAAAAATAATCAGAGTATGGGACTCGAAGGGATTAAAGCCAAAAGAGGAGTGCTTAAAATACAGGAATTGCTTTTGTTTGGGTTACATATGTGTTGCAAACACAGCTCTTAATTATCCCTGGTTACATGGCAGCCATTTTGTCTGTGTCCATTTTTGGTCCAATTAACCTCTGAGACTTTACACAGTGGAGTATAGGGCAACGGATAACAAGGCACTAGGCACGTAGATCAGTCTCTAGTGGTGCTATCGCTTGTACCACTACTTTTAGTCTATAACTACTCTTTACCGCACATTATACGTATATCTACACAGCACAGTACACACGTGTTTATCTCTAAAAGTTTTAAAATGGACCTGTGAAATGAACACAGAGATTTTACTGTGTTTATCTGTTTATAATACAGTGTGTTTATCAATCAATCAACGACCAGTGGTTGACCTGGTCAACAAAGCAAACTATTATGTTAAATGTTATTTGTAAATTCTCCTTCACTTCTTCGAGTCCGTAGCAATCTTAGATGTCGTTCTGCCAGTATCGGGCACAGGCCACAGCTGATGGAGTGGGTTCTTCCAGGTCTTCTGGGCTGCACCGGGGGGCGTCGGCACATTCCAGCAGGTGGGACATTGTCTGCTCTGATCCACAGCTGCACGTGTCTTCTGCTGTGTAATTCCAGGCTTTCATCAGTGCTTTGCACCTCCCCTGTTCCACACGCAGTCCATTAAGTGACTTCCAGGTTGTCCAGCCAAGGTCGTGGCCACTAGCGAGGCTTTCCGTTGGTATGATCCCTCTGTCCAGCCATTCAAGAGCTCGTGTGTTGTTTCTTTGCCATTCATCTTCCCAGATGTTGGTCCTTGCTGCTTGTTTGGTTGTCTGGAGGGCCACGACTGTCTGCACAAAACTGGCTCTGGATCGGAGCCTGCGTGGGGGTGCTATGTGGCCATGCAAGGGGCATATTTGAAAATAATTGTATGCATTCTTCTGACACATAGATTTAAAAATATATATTATTATGGAAAAGTAATAAAAAAGTCATTAAAGGATGCGCAATGGATGACGCAAATTACCACTTTAACCCTCTTGTGTGAATCTATATAAAATAAAATAAATCCAACCTTTCAGCCTTATTTTGTGGTTGAAATGCCAGGTCTAGTAAATTGAATAGTTGTGGACATGTTGGAGGAAATTGACTGAAAACTCATATTTGACTTCTTGGTCCTGAGGTTATTGTAAAATATTAGCTCGTTCTCATTTTGTTCTGTTTTACTGTGCTTAACATAGTAAGTTTAAACCCTCATACCATGCAAATGTTTTGTTTTATCACTATTACCGTTTCTCCATGTACACAGAGATAAAGGGGAAAAAAGCAAAAAAAAAGAGAATACAAATGTACCTATGTACCTCTGTAACCATGCACTTACAATTTTCCCTAATAAAAATATTAAACAAAAAATCACACCCAGTGTGAAGTGAGCGGTGTTATTTAGAAACAACAGTGGTCATCACAGTGATGGAAGCTCACTTTTAAAAAAATATATTTTTTGAAGTGCGTGGTGCTATTTATAGGTTATTATTTCATCATGCGTCTTGCTAGCCAATCAAAGCAAAGGGTCTGAATAGAGTCAGCCAATCACGGTACGGCGAAAAGGGAGTGAATAGAGTCAGCCAATCACAGTACAGGGAAAGACGAATTCCCAACCCCACTTATAGGAGCGGCTACACCGCTCAAAAACTGATTAGCTCGTTCTCAATAAAGGTGGGAGGTTCATGCCTATAGACTTTAAACGAGCAGTGGCGTAAATATGTTATTATAGTCACTAAGTACTTCGTTGGATTGTGGTTGCTTTAGTGGCCAGCATGACAGATGGCTCCTCAGCCATGCCATGTAGCAATCTATCCACGTGGCAGCTTCAGGGGAAATGCGTAACGGGCGCTCGGGTGGCGCAGTGGTAAAGTCCCTGCCCACCACTACAGAGGTTTTGGGTTCAAATCCACCGTGGTGCAAACGGCTTTGTCGGGCGTCTACACAAACACAATTGGCCCGTGTTCGGGGGAGGGAAGCTGAGTGGAGAGGGTGATATTGGTCATTGCACGTACTCCTACATGCTGGGGCGGCACCTTTCACCTGGGAGTGTTGGGTTTGAGGAGTAGGCCGAAGGCTCTCAGGCTGGGGCAGCACCTTTCACCAGGGAGTGTTGGGTGGGAGGAGTAGGCCGAAGGCTCTATGCCCTCCTGGTTTTATTTAGCGAAAGTCCTTAAGCCAAGCAGTTGCCTCCTGGTCTTCTGTATGGAGGGTCACTAATCCTCCTTTCAGTCTTTGGAGAGGACAAACTTCTATGATGTGCTCCATAGTTTGCTCCTCTCCACAAGCACACAGTGGGTTTGGGCTACTGCCCCTTTTGTGAAGGCTGGCCAAGCAGGGGCCATGTCCAGTCCTGAATCGATTGAAGCGTAGAGTAGAGTAAACCACTGTCTCCTTGGGAGGTTGCTGCCAGGGACCTGTTGGTTGGGGTCTGACACCAGATGTTTGTTTGGGACCTCCTTGGACTCCCGTAAATTTTTCCAAGCTGATTGGATGGTGAAGTCAGCTGGTGGGGTGTTCTTCCAAATTGGTCGTCTGGAGGGAAGTCGAGCAGTGGGTGGGTTGTAGATGTCTGCATGGATTGGTAGATGGGGAGAGTCTTTGGACTTTTGAAGCATCCTTTGAGTAAATGCTGTTCACCGGATATGTGGAGGGGCTATGTTTGCCAGGGGAGTGGTGTTGAGCGAATAGTCCCAGTTATGGTTGTCATGGTTGTGTTGAGCTGGGTGTCCACGTGGTGTGTATGGGATGACCAGGACCAGACAGGGGCACAATATTCTGCTGCAGAATATGCAAGGGCCAGTGCTAAGGTGCGCAGTGTGGAGGCTGCCGCCCCCCATTTTGCACCAGCGAGCTTGCAGGTTATTTCTTGACTTCCACCAGTTCTCCTGGTGGGGGTTCCTCACTGGCAGGTGAGCCAGTATAGGATACAACAGCAGTGACAACAAAGAAATGTGTGTGGGGAGGAATCAATTGGCATACAAAATTGGGGCGAAAAAGGGGGTAAAAAATAATTGGCTACTCTAAATAAAATAGTAATAATAAAAAAAAATAAAAAAGTGTAACAAGGTAGTAAGTACACTGTGTATCACTATCGATTGATTGATTGATTGATTGATTGAATACTTTATTTAGCAGTTTGCAAAAAAAGCTATGGCACCATTTCTGGTGATAGGCTTGGACTTTTTACAGGGGCCTGTTCCGAATTGCAGCCACCTGTAAGTGCTCTTTTAGAGCGGTTTTGAAGGAGAGTATAGTAAGGATTCTCACTTTTTTATGAATGTTGGTAGCCAAGGGCATTCCACATTTTGGTGGCATAGCAGTAGAACAAGTTTAACCTCTCGTTAGAGCCAAATCTGGGTTGAACGTGATTTGTGGAGCTCCCTCTGGTGTTTTTGAAGTAGTTTGACAGGTACATGGGTGTTTTTGTGGTGTAGTGTATCTTGTAGACCAGTCCCATTTCAAGTTGCTGTACTCTGTCCTCTACCCTGAGCCACCCCACCCTAGCAAAATGAGCAGGGGTTAGATAATTCATGATTGATGATGAGTCATGCGATTAGCAGATTAAAGCATTATTCTGTTCAATTGTTGATAGAGATTGGTTCAAAGGTGAATAGCAGCAGGTGTCTGATACATCTCATCACACAAGACAAACTGACCAAAAATATTTGCTAAAACACGTTAAAGGGATATTTCACTTTCAAGTAAAATAAACTGAAAAAAGTAATGGAAAAATCACGCCCCCCCCACGCATTAGAAGGACATTCTAATGCGTGGGGGGGGGGGGGGGGGTGGCGTGAAGAAAATGTTATTGTGTTCATACTTACTAAGAAGTATGCTATGAGCTGGGGCGCTTCATTGAAATATTGTCACCATGGCTTGAATTTGGATATTTGTGTATCTACTTTAATAACGCAGGTAGGTTACCCTCCGTGAGTGTGTTATTGAGATGTACTGTATTTAAATCTGATGTTTGGAGAACATTGTCACCTCTGGAGTGTTAAGATGTTACAGACTAAAGAATGGGGTGTCCCCTGTTCAGAGGCTTGCGGAAGGTCTCGACACCTCTGCAGACAGCTATAATTAATGATGGAGATCATGGGATCTCCTTAAAGCTGCCCAATAGGGCATGCATCAGGACTGCTGATTAGATGGCCTGCTCATCAGCTGGTGGGTGACCCAAAGGTCACAAGGGAAATACCTGCAAAGTTATCCCGTGTAATACCTTTAAGCACTTCTTGGAAACTGGCTACTGGTGCCATCTGTGGAGCTAACTCTCTGTCTGTCTGTAAGTCTGCCTGTCTTTCTGCCTATCTGTGTTAGAATGGTCTAGCCTCCATCCATACAGTTTAACTACAGTGACAAATATCCTTTAAAGGGGAATACCACTCATTCAACATTGAACCATGTCAGAGCTGATATAAAAATAATAAAAAAGTCCCCCCCCCCCTCTATGTTGCCTAGAACTGGAAAATTGATTGTTGGGGTCATGTGATCAGTGACATACGGAAGGTGTACTCTTTGGCTCCACTCCGCCCTTTAGGCTGCCTCATTCACTAGAATTTCACTTCCAGCTGAAACAGTGCGACTTGTAGTAGTTTATAATGGCATATGGTTATATATTACATTTCACAAGACATTGTACTTGTAGATAATAGAAATCAATTGGCTGGAAGGGAAATTCACCTTCTAGTGAAGAGTACACAAGAGTACACCTTCCGTATGTCACTGATCACATGACCCCAACAATCAATTCTCCAGTTCTAGGCGACATAGAAGGGGGGGGGGACTTTTTTCTTATTTCCACACAACAGCTCTAAGGTATATTATGACATGGTTCAATGTTGAAAATTAGTGGTATTCCCCTTTAAGTTAAGGAGCAATTCCCCCATTTTCAATATTATCTTCTTAGAATTGGTCCTCATTAATGCTCATTATAAGATAGCACCATTTCTGTCTACTCGCTCTGTGTCTCAGAGGAGGGAGGGCTGTGGACAGTTCAGAAACCTGCCTTCAGTACCAATGACGTCATCAATGGGGATTCCAAGATAGAATGTAATTTGTTTGTTTTCACCAACCTTTGTCCTTAAGGGTTAGGTAAGGGTTTCCAACTCGGAAATTGCTTTAGTGACTGGAGTGTGTTATATGTATGGCTTCTGTTGCGTCTTACGAATAAGCCTCTTACAGGTCCTGTTACAGGTCTTTGCACTCTGAGCTGCTGTAAGAGCAACTCAAATTGCCTTCCCTCACACACATACACTCCTTTAACGGGCTTACCGAAACACAGTCTAGATGTGCTGTCAATGAATCAAGACTGTCGGAATATAGTGGGTGTCTGTTGTATATTGGTGGTTGTTCATAACTTCAATCTTATGTGATCTGCAAGATCGTGGAGATCAATTATTTCAGATTTGTTATTGCAAAGGCAGACCGTTTCAATAGCTTTATACAATGTAATGCTATCTAGAGAAAAGACAGTAAGAAATATTAAATGAATCAAATTTTCTCATATTTCCAACTGATTTACTTTCTGGTTTCTTTCATTATGCTGGTTTTGGCAGTGAGAGGTTAGGGTGGTCACATAATCCCCTTACGGTTAAGCCTGCACCAGTTTAGACATACATACATTTTACATGGATTGACATGGATTGACATATTGCCCTCCTGCTGGTCTGCTGACTGTCCAGCATCATGACATAACCACATCTTTGTTGTGCTCCATATGTTACCAAACTGAAACAGTGCTAACTGGATTTTGATTCTGAACCAATCAAAAGTTTTCCTATATGGCTGTTGGTGAATTGGGCAAGGTTCCAGCTACATTCAGTGTCCAAATTATGGTGTTTTATAACCTGTATCATTGTTTTGAAATAATGGAATAAAGGAATGTGTTTATCATTAAGGTGAAATTCCCATTGGTGATCAGGATGTGTATAATTCTTTGTAATATTATATTATTAGACACTGTGTGTGAATGGGTAAATGTGAAGTACATTGTAGAGGGGTCGAAATGCAGTCCATTTACTATTCGTGTTAGTGCTCACAAGCATAAAAGAATCAAAACGCTTTGAAAGTTTACTCTTGAAACCATAAACCATAATGTGTTTTGGGGACATAATGGAGTACCCTGTATCCAGTGCTAGGGATGCACAGTATCTCGGACATCATATCGGTATTGGCCGAAAAAGCATTATCGATATTGGATAGATATCTAAATTATTCTCGATGTGTGCCAAGTGCCAACCACATTGATGTATTGGTGGAAAAACAGCTTGTGTTAACCTACCTACACAGACGACAGATGTCTCTCAAAGTGACAACATATTTGAGAACAAAATCATATTGCGGCAGGTGATTATGTTTTCATCCCCGTCTATATCTGTGTGTCTGTGTGTGTGTGTCTGTGTGTGTGTGTCTGTCTGTCTGTCTGTCTGTCTGTCTGTCTGTCTGTCTGTCTGTCTGTCTGTCTGTCTGTCTGTCTGTCTGTCTGTCCTGGTGCTGATAAAATGGACTGCTCGTCAGCTGGGGGATGACCCATGATGATCCATACCGTTTAGCAGAAATTGGCTGGCTGCCTGCTCTAACTACTTACATATTTTAAGTCAGTTTGGACAGACATGTGGGGCATTGTCAGAATTTGTCACTTACATTACCGCCCTGATTTTTGCCCTGTACAAACATAACTGACACAAGACATAATAATAAGCATTCTTTGATAAGCATTATTTGATTGTCATTGCCATTCCCTCCATTGCCGTGTGCCTTTTCATTGGCACACAACACCAAAACAGTGTTAGTTAGTTAGTTAGTTTATTTGTATCGGTCATGATTTAACAAAACAGTTGAAAGGTTGAACACACATGCACATGCACCACACAGACACAACAATGGAGGGAGGTAGGGGCGTGCCCCCTATAGCGGAGATTTGCACTCCACTGATCCACTTTCTAGTTTGGTATCTGCATCTTCACCAATCATCACAGTAAAAAAAATAACATAGCCTTAAAAGAGTGCAGAGTTGAAGAATGGCAAATCTCGAGGTTGGGGGGCTGCCACACTGAAGGCCATATCCTCAAAGGTCTGCATGCTGCGGTGCAGGGAATAGGACCGCTGCGGTCCTATTCAGACATGCGGTCCGACTGCAGGTTCTGTGAGCGGGGATGTTTATGGAGGAGGTCTGATAGGTACAGTGAAGCCAGAGCACATTTATATGTGAGGAGGAGAAGTTTGTAAGTAATTCTGTTACAGTATAACAGGTGTACGGTAATCCCTACTGGTGGAAACTGGCATTGAAATATACTGTAGGTATTGATATCAATATTTGTCGATATTGGTGGAAAATCCTATGTCATGCATCCCTAGCCAGAGTCCTTGACCGAGACAATAGCCTAGAGCAGGATTTTCTATTTTTTTGCAATGGCAGATTCGTCTGGCTCCCAGGCTACTCAGTGGCTGCCCCACTGCTGCAGTTATTTTAATTAGTGTGGTTGCCCGAATGGGCAACCAGACTATAGTACTCTACCGACTTTATTATTCCACTTTCTAGATAAACTTTTTTTTCAATCGCTACTCCTCCCACAGTTTATTTTTCCCAATTTAGTGGCATATGTCAAAATGACCGGCTTCACCGGGAATCGTGTGCTTGTACTTTGCTAAGAGATTGGTTACATAGTTTAATTGATATTGATTTATTAGTGCATTAAATTTCCCCATCCACTTTAATGGAAAAGTGAAAAAAGTCAAATTCAAGTATTTTTTTCTCAGAAACCGTAACAGCTAGAGTTACCAGATTTGGAGGGGAGGTTCATAATTTAGTCCAAAATTATTAAACAAATAATTACACCATTCGGCCTCATTGTGGCGCTATAACAGCCTTCTTTACGTTTTTGCCTATAACTCTTGAACCGTAGGTCGTAAAATGAAAACATCTTTACCCCTGGATTCCTTGGGTCACGATGCATCTCCCCATATAGGCCACGCCATTTGCGTCAGGATAGATTTTCCGCCATTTTGAATTTTCTTCAAAACACACTTTTTGCTCCTTTTCCTTCAAATTTTGTCCAATTTTCACACAAATCGGTACACGTGATCTATGGACCCATGCGATAAACATCTCCAAGCGGAAATTTTATAGTTCGTACCGTTCGTCCGTAAATGGCTTCCGAAGTTAGCGGGACGGGCCCGTTTTACAAAAAAGGCCAAAAATCACGAACGAAACGTCCAATCAATCCCAAATTTGAATCACATGTCAAAGGTGGTTTACTCAACAAATCCCCAAAAGCATTTCCACTTTGATCCATAGGGGGCGCCACAAATGCGCAAAATGTGACCGTTTGATGCAAAAACATTATTTTGGGGGGATCAATCCTCTCAAAATGAAACGCAAGCGATCTCAGGAGTGACGTGACAATGTAATTGGCGTAGCCTCCGACGGTATTCCTCCAGGCGTATTGCTCGAGTCCCGGCGGCCGCGACCCGCGACCGGCGTCGGCGCAACCACACTTTGCAATTGCCCTGAATTGCGACGCGTCTAGTTTTAATTGTTTTGTACGCATCTATTTATCGTTATCTGTATGTCTCTACAGGGGGCTTGTGTACGAGGCCATCATTTGACCCATGCTCAACCCTGTTTTAGATGCTACTCATCAACTGCAGCACAGTGACCATGAAACAACAAGAAAGTGTTGCTGCAA
>NC_137622.1:31414954-31451721 GCF_963280865.1 Gymnoscopelus braueri
ATTCTCTCTCTTTTTGACTGCTATTTTTTTGCTATAAGTGTATTGTGGCAAAGGTTGTAACGGAATTACTTTCTGTTATTTTTTTTTACAGATTCCAACGTCACGTTCACACATATCGCATTCTCCCCGATGCTGAGGGTCTTCTGGCCGTGCAGGTGAGGATCCATGTATGCTCCCCTCTCAGCATTACGAAGTGGAGAGAAAACGCACGCGCGCGCGCACGCACGCACGCATGCACGCACGCACGCACGCACGCACGCACGCACGCACGCACGCACGTAAGTACAGTGCAGAACAACGGCCCGTCAGATGGCCCAAAGCGTCAAACAATGGTTTGTTCTCCTCTCCCTTGTTGTGAGGAGAACAGGGAATGCGTTTGTCATTCTTTTTCTGTGCCGGATCTGTTAAAAAACTGCAAGCTGAAGCCTTGTTGTTTGAATAGCATCTCTACCATGAGGCTGCATGCTTGGAGCATGATCTCAGTTGCACAGAGGGGAAATTGTGTGTCTGCGTGTGTGCGTGTGTGCGTGTGTGCGTGCGTGTGTGTGTGTGTGTGTGTGTGTGTGTGTGTGTGTGTGTGTGTGTGTGTGTGTGTGTGTGTGTGTGTATCAGAGATTCCTACTCTACCCACACATCGGGTCATTGACCGATGGGTGGGTTTATTTGTTATGTGTGTGTGTGTGTGTGTATGTGTGTGTGTGTGTAACTTGGACGTTTGTTCTATACATAATGGGTCCGTTGGACGATGTGAGATACAGTCATGGTGGTGAATGTTCTTTGAAAAACACCAACCAGAATGGATTATTTAATTTAGTTTTCATTATCAATGTGGAGAAAAGTGCAATTTAGGACACACACACACACACACACACGCAAAGACACACACAGAAAAAGAATGTTGAAGGGGCAAACCACAAGCCAGCCTCTGCATTCTTTAACAGTGTCTGCTCAGTAAAACTCAGAGAGCTCAGTCAAGGATTGTCTCTCGGTCATTATCAAGGCTTCGACTTGGAATGATCCACTGTTTTCAGGGGAAGAATACCCAAACCTGTACAACCTTTTCATCTGTTTCCACTGACATTTTGTCAAAGTGCCTAGGACTGCATTTGCTCCACTATACTCGCAAAATATATTGTATGCTTTGACTTTTTGTTTTTCTATGAGGGCAATGGAGATATTTTTGGGGCTACTTTGCCTCTCGCTGTCTGTTTTTTTCCCTCTCATTGCTTTGTAATTGCTTTTCAAGAGTTCCTTGTGGGATGAAAAATTGAAAGCATCTACTAGCCTATTTGAAGATTTCCTGGCAAAAGCGCCAAGTACTGTACCTCGTGTCCAAAAGAGGAGAAAAAAAAGGTTTCTGTCACCACACAATGAAAACAAAAGTATCTAAAATAAGTTCTGCCCTGAGAGCCCCAAAGACTTAGCACATGTGTATTTGCGAGAGGGTGTCTGTATCTGTGTGTGTGTATGTGTATTTCTGAGGCTGTCATCATATCATGCTTGCATGTGGCCTAAATGTGTGAGAGTTGACATGAAGAACATCCAAGCTGTTTTTTATGGGGGTTTGTACAACATGTATGTTGTAGAACAGATACTTGGTCAGGCAGTTTGAGCGCTGGAACAGGCTGACCATGTTGGGCAATCTACTTTCAAAATAGTAGCCTACTAGTTACTCTAGTAAAAAAAAACAATTGAGCTAAAATCTCAATTACAACTTACACTACAACTTACTAAATAAAAGTAGCTAGCTACATTGAAGCAACTTTGTATCTAATGCAGTTGGTAGACTTAGGATATATTATGATATTCAGTGATTGAATAAAATACACGACAAATGGATGTAGATGGAGAATTCTCTCTTTGAATCCCACTACAGCATCTCTTTCATCCGAATGGCGCTTGTTTTTTCACCCGTCATGCAAATAGACACATATTCTATAAGCCTGATTCATAGTTAGTTGTGTGCCGGTCTAGCTCGCGGGAAAATAGCTGATCTACAAGTTCAGAGAGGTTTTGTGTCGGCTATTTTCGTTGCGTGACACCCACACGCAGAGTATAAACTCAGCCTTTAGTTTCACCAAGTGACTGAGGACTGGCCACCATTCTGGGCCCATCTCAAACATGGGTACAGCAAGTTGAGAATGGACAGGGTGCTCGGATATTAACCCATTAAGACCTGGAACTGTGTCATTTTTAGATTTGAGCTAAAAAGCATTATTTTACACTTTGGGCTATTCAAAATTAGCAGATATACAAGCTCATAGCGCGGCACCGAGTGCCGCGCTACGAGCTTGTAGATCTGCTATTTTTAAAAAATCGTGAAAATTTGTGCAAATCTTTGAATATATGTATTTTTAAAGCGAACATTTTTAACTCAAATCTTTGCTTCTGGGGGTCCCTGGAACAAAATATTTTGATGGGGGTCCGCGGCCAAATACATATAATTTTGGGGGTCCTTGACATGGAAAAGATTGAGCACCACTGATATAGAAACATAGGTTTTTCAGAAAACTGTTGAGATTTAGGAGACATGTAGAATCGGCTTCAGGTCTCAATGGGTTAACCTGATATTAACCTATTATGTTCCATTTGATGCTTTGTATGCATGTGATTTGATGCATTGATGAAGTCAATAAGTAAATCATAAACGTTTAGTAGCACCAGTATGCTGCTAGCTTGTCTGTGTTCCATGTCACCGACATGTGTTTACAGTTGAGCTTTGTACTGTAGGTAGTGTTTTGGGTCATCACAGCCTGTGAGCATGCATACATGTTTGTGTGTTAAAACAAAAACATAAACTTAAAGCCTACCCAGTGAAATCCTCAGAGTGTAAATCTGGGTCAATCAATTCTTTTTAGAGTTAAGAACTGTGTTATGTACTCAAAGTTATGTATTTTGTATAAGATGACTTCTGTGTGTGTGTGTGTGTGTGTGTGTGTGTGTGTGTGTGTGTGTGTGTGTGTGTGTGTGTGTGTGTGTGTGTGTGTGTGTGTGTGTGTGTGTGTGTGTGTGTGTGTGTGTGTGTGTGTGTGTGTGTGTGTGTGTGTGCGCGTGCGCGTGTGTGTGTGTGTATGTGTCCTGCAGACCACACAGGGCGTGCAGGTCAACTGTTTCCGTACTCTGGAGGACCTGGTGTTGGGGTACCAGCACCCCCATAAAGGTCTGGTCACTCCACTCCTCTACCCTGTTTTTCGTGACACAGACACTGGGGAAGAGAGCTCAGGTACTGTAGCACCATTAGTTGTTACTACACACTAATGACATTATTATATTGTATATGAATGGTTCTCAACTAGTTTCATCGCTTTTGTTTTAAATGTGCTCTATAAATAAAGTTGATTGGATTGGATTGGATATTACAGTGATAGGCAAGGTTTGGCCAAAAGTTTTAATAATAATAATAGGGGTCGATCACCAGCCAAAAAGGTCCAGAACCACTGCTATGTCACACATCCTGGATCATGTATTACTCTGTGTTACGTTGGGTAATCTGTCCTGTCCGCGTGTGTCTGTGTGTTCACAACATTTTCATGAAACTTGGTGGAAATGATCAGTAGGCTGTCCCGAAGAGAAAAGGTTAAAGATCAAGGTCATAATCAATTTCAAGGTCAAAATGACAAAACTGGTCATATCTGAGGAATGGTGAGACGTAGATCACAACACGCTGGTGTGGGGTTTACACCTGCAGATGCCTTCTTACAAATGTAATAAGCAACAGTGGGAAAAAAAGATCACAGCTGAGAATGTGTCTTTGCATCTGCCCTTGTCCCACACTATTAACAACTCTTTGACTGCCCTTGACTCGATAACGCGTCAATTGCTAGTTTGTCCAGTTGGCCGTCGACACGTTAGACGCGCGTTTATTGTTTAATCTCTGATCGCGCTATTCTGGTCATTTTTCATCATCAGGTTCACTTTAGGATTCCTTCAGACTCCCCGGGTTCCGGTTTCATGACGCATATTCCGTTTCCGGTTTTCTTTTTCTTTTTTTTTGACATTTTCGGCCAGAATAGGGAAAAACACGGTTTTTCACACGGTATAAAAAACTAACGGAGAGCTCCACTTCTATAATCTATAGTCTGGGTGACGAACAGTCATCGCCGTCGTGTATCACATCGTATTTTTGGCCGATCGGAGAATCTGCGACCACGTTACATCCGGTTTAGCCTCGGAAACCCAGGCTTTTTTTTTTGTTACAAAAGAAAAAAAGCCTGGGGGAGCGATGCAGGAACGATGGTCTTGGACCTTGTTATCTCCTAACCAATCAGAGTGCAGAGGGGCGTCGCTCTAAATTTGGTGACGTCAGCGTACTCCGTGCACAGGCCGAGGGGGGGAGGGGAGGGGAGGCGGGGACATAGATTGGTGAAGCAATAGGAAGCCACGCACAAATCCAGGCGGCTGTGTTTGGGTCCGCCCTTCAAGACCATGGATTGAGCTCGTAGCCTCAGGCTACATCCGGTTTGACGTATAGACTGTTTGAGTCTGTTTGGGGGGGCGGGGTGAGTGAGTGAGTGAGGCGATCGAGGTGTCTATTTGCTGCTCTTTGCTGGTGGAACCATCGTATGTGTTCAAAACCGCAGCTAGACAAACTATATGAAAGTTAAATAACAAAATAACAACAACAAAAAAACACTAAAATCGCTGGCACTGGGGGAGTACTTTATGAAAATACTCTGGCAGTCAAAGAGTTAACTGTCAATTAGTTTTTAAAGTTTTGACATCATATTCTGTTTGGATGGACAGATGATGAGAAGCCAGCCCCAGTTCCAGTGTCGGCCAACAACACAGTGCCTTCCACAGGGCTGCCAGCATCACCAGCACCACCTAACACACCTTTCCTGAACAAGTTACAGGAGCTGACCGCACCCAGGTACCGAACATAACCACTTAAGCCCTATTTTATACTTTTTCTATTTGAACATAGCCGACCGTTGCGATCATTGTAAGGTTGTAGATCAGCTATCTACAAAAGATTTTTAGAAAATGATTTATCTTGAAAAATTGTTAAACTTAAAAAGAAATGTGACAAATTGATCACAAAGTATGCTCAAAATAGGGACAACACCAAACCATTTCAACAGATATTAACTGTCCAGGTGATATTGCTGACATTACACGTATCATGGAACTCATATCTGAACTGTACTTCCACTCTCCTCTCTGTTAACAGCATGGCTGGTGAGGTGGTGGCGCTGCTTGGTGACTATCTGCGCAGTGAGCTGCTTTTTGACATTGAGAGTGTCAATAGAGGGGAGACAAGTCTACGACACCTCCAACGCATCCTCGGCACCTCTTGTCAGGGCCTTAACAGGTTATAATTACTCTGGTCATACTTTACTTTTGATGGTTAGACTCTAGTCCTGGGGTGGGCAACCGCCTCTTTTTTTTATCTACCATCAGATTTTTATCTACCATCAGATTGGGTGATCAGATTGGGCTATTGAGGTGATTAATTGAGTTGATCAAAAACAACCATTATTGTTTGAGGTGCATATGTCTTTTCTCCCCAGACAGTCAGATTGTATTACCTTACCTTACCTTTATTATTCATATTCAGTTATTGACTCATTCTTTGTTAGGTTTTATTATTAAATGATTAACTTATTAACTATGCAAGTATTATTCTAATTAGCAGCCTATAATTAGACATAAAACAATGGTGGTTTTCAGTGTCTGCCACTGGGTATCACGGCAGTGTTGGGAAAATGTCTAATTGACCATGTGGCCAAAAAAGTTGCCCACCCCTGCTCTATAGTCTAACATAAAGTGCAGAACAGGAACAATGTTTGCAATGTACCCGGTAATATGTTGTTTATGATTCCAGTATCTATTTTGTGTGTGTGTGTGTGTGTGTCTGTGTGTGTGTGTGTGTGTGTGTGTGTGTGTGTGTGTGTGTGTGTGTGTGTGTGTGTGTGTGTGTGTGTGTGTGTGTGTGTGTGTGTGTGTGTGTGTGTGTGTGTGTGTGTGTGTGTGTGTGTGTGTGTGTGTGTGTGTGTGTGTGTGTGTGTGTGTGTGTGTGTTCATCTGATCTGATCCACAGTGAGATTGACCTGACCCTGTCTAGTCTGGAGACCCTGGCTAAGGTGTTTGACCACCCTACTTACCCTATTAACTGCACAAAGGCACTGGTACGTTGCAGGCTGCAGCAAATGTATTCAAAGCGATAAGATGTGACATGACTTCACAATCACTTTGCTTCATTAACCCATTAAGACCTGAAAGCCCATTCTACAAGTGCCTTCTAAATCACTATAGTTCTCAAACTCTTTCGCACCAAGGACCCCCAAATTTAGATGTATATTTGGCATATCATCCCCCATCTGAAAATGTTTTGTGCCAGGGACCCCCAGAAGAGAAGATTTGTGTTATCAAAAAAATGCATACAAGTGACCTTGAATATCTGCTATTTTGAGAACTACCTTTCTAAACCACTGTTCTAAATTAGTTTTCTGAAAGACTTATGTTGCTATATATATATAGCTAAAATCTAAAATGATACCGATGCTTTCCCGGATTGAATGGGTTAATGAAGGTAAAATATCTCTATAATATCTGCAGATTTTTTAAATCCACATTAATAAGTATCCTCCTCTTATTCTGTGTGTGGGACAAGGGTCAAGAGTTGGAGCTGGACAGCCTGCTGTGTAAGATCTCAGCCTTGGTCAGCCTCCTTACCTCTCTGGAGAAAAGAGTAAGTATAAAGTATAATAACCTGAAAGTTTAGGCTTTAGCTATAGCCCTCATAATCTTACTAGAAACTTCATCAGGAATTAGCTGGTGTGATACAGTACAAATGTTTATGTACTGTACATGTTTCTTACAAGCTTCATGAGCAATGATCAGTATAGTACACATTTTACATAAATGTTTCTTATGAGTGACCGATTAATTAGCAATGATCAGGTGTAATGTAGCACGAATATTACGTAGACACAAGCTTCATTAGGAATAATCATGTGTTAATATAGTACAAATGTTACATAGCTGTTTCCTTATTCGTTTACCCGCTAAAGACACAGTTTTGCTTTTGCATCTGTGTCATTTTAGATTTGAGCTATAACCATTATTTTAAACTTTGGCTATTTAAAAATATGATTTTTCTAAAATAGCAGATCTACAAGCTCGTAGCGCTGCACTCGGTGTGGTATGAGCTTGTAGATCTGCTATTTTTGAAAAATCTTGAACATTTGTGCAAATCTTTGAATATATATATTTTTAAAGCGAACATTTGTAACTCAAATCTTTGCTTCTGGAGGTCTCTGGAACAAAATATTTTACAAATGTTTGCTTTAAAAAATATATATTCAAAGATTTGCACAAATTCTCAAGATTAAAAAAAAATAGCAGATCTACATGCTGGTAGCGCGGCATGAACTTGTATATCTGCTATTTTTGAGTAGCCAAAGAAATCTAAAAAGCGAAATTCGTTCCCGGATTGAATGGCTTATGACTGTCAGCCCTCTGTCTCTGTCTGCTATAGGTACTCAAAGCACTCCAGGATGCGGTGACCAATCACAATCTAGCAGTGCAACCTCCGCCACCTGTCCCCGAACCAACACCTCCTCCTCCTCCTCCTCCTCCGGCTGTAAAGACCCACAGCAGGCCGCTGCCGGTCCACTCCTTTCAGGTCAGTCAGGCAGAGAGAGGCACTTAAAGGGATACTTCACTTTAGGGCCGGGGACACATTTAAAAAAAATATTAAAAATAAATGAAAAAAGTTATGGAAAATTCATGGCCCCCTCACGCATTAGAGTGTCCTACTAATGTGTGAGGGGGCCATGAATTTTCCATAACTTTTTTCATTTATTTTTAATATTTTTTTTAAATGTGTCCCCGGCCCGAGAGTGAAGTATCCCTTTAACCACTTAAACCCATGAAGCCCCCAGAGCCACGGTAGAACAGTGAAGCGGCCGTCGCCTGGTGGTCAAATCTGAGAATGCAATAGAGCACCGAAGTCTGACGTAATTTACGCATCCTACCTGGGTCGCGTTTTTTTCCCCCCATTCTGAATTCCCATAGACTTGTTTAATATCGCGTTAAATAAGAACTGTGTCAAAAAATAAAAAATGATCCCGGCGGTTTGACTCTTATGGATATGAAGCATCAACGGTGAAAAAACGCTAATGTTACTTCCGCCAAATTAGTAAAATGTTCGCCAGAAACAGACTGTATCAAATATGAGTGACTGACTATCAGAAACGATACAGAGCCACCTCCCTGACAATATCGCAGAGACAGTTTGTTTATTTTTGGACCACTATTCTTATATGAGACGATTCTAAGATGGCCCAATGTTATTCTCCATAGAGAAATTACTTCAGCAACCCAGGGGATGAACGACTCACGAGTGACGTCAGGACTTCTGTACTCTATACTTCCGCATTTAAAACGCCACCGTGCATGCTTCTACCGTTTGAAACCCTAGTGTGCCTGTTCGGTGCTCAAGACTTCCGCATTTGGGCACCCAAATCTGGTGCCCAAAATGCGGAAGTAGAGCGTTCTTCCGGGTGCTTCAAACGCCAGTGAGTAACTTTCATTGAAATTAATTGGTGGGGGCGGGGCCGTCCGCCCTCTAGATATATTATAACTCTATGCTTAAACCCCATATGGTTGAGCGGAGTCCCTCAGGGCTCTATGCTAGTGTATTTTCTGATTTCTGTTATTGCGGGGAAAGCTTTCACAGGAAAATGGTCGATCGACAAGCTTACAACGTGTCGCAGAATACGGATGCTCAATGCTGGGGTTAAGTGGTGAATCTTACTAACAATCAGTGGTGGGAAGTAACTAAGTACTTTTACTCAAGTGCATGAGTACAGTTTTGAGGTACTTTTACTTTACTTGAGTATATACATTTTTCCATACTTTATACTTTCACTACATCCCAGAGGCCCACTACAATTATTTGACAGCTTTAGTCGCTAGTTACTTTGTAGATGTAGATCATTATTACAAAACATGCATCAACCAATTATGCACTATTTTATATTTCGGCTATTTTCAAAAACATTTCACACATTTAGAAGCTTTTTCATGCCAAGGACCCCCAAATTGATATATATTTGGCCGCAAAATGTTTTGTGCCAGCAGGGACCCCCCAGAAAACAAGATTATGTTTTTGTGCTAAAAGAAATGCTAAATCATTCAAAAATATTATTCAAAAGTATATCTGCTATTTTTGAATAGCCAATGTATAAAATATGTATAAAGGGGGTAATAATGATTGTGATGCTGTATTAACACATTTTGCTGGGGACCCCCTGGAACCCCCTCTTTGGTCGTAATTTGACTTTTTGTTTGTTTGTGCATGTTTTACCATTTTTGTGTACCAACATTGTTTTGCGTGTGTGTGTGTGTGTGTGTGTGTGTGTGTGTGTGTGTGTGTGTGTGTGTGTGTGTGTGTGTGTGTGTGTGTGTGTGTGTGTGTGTGTGTGTGTGTGTGTGTGTGTGTGTGTGTGTGTGCGTGCGTGTGTGCGTGTGCGTGTGCAGGTGAAGATGGTGCGCTACGGCAGGCAGACAGTGTCTGTAGATGTGGACACAGGGGTGTTGCTGTTTGACAGGAAGACTGGCTCGTTTGGTGTAGAGACAGTCTCGCACGACCGGAGTAAGAGAACGGCCATATTACCAATGCCATACCCAGGGTTCGATTTGTATTTTACAATACTTTTTACAAAATTTTACAAATTGTCAAAATTGTGACGCCGGGGTTAATGTGGTTAAAGTACATTGTAATTAAACTGTTAAATTGCGATGTTAAACATCAAACATAGCAGACTTTCCCAAAAGGAAATGCATGTATTTAATTCAGCCTGATCAGAAGCAAGGATTAAAATATATATATATACAGTATATCCCCACCAGTCACCAGATATATATACACAAATGAATATAAAAAGCAGAGGCATCCCTCCCAGCAAATTGAATCCTGGTCTTATCTGTCCATTTAGCAATTATAATCTTGTCGATAATGAGTAATGACCTATAGAATGCGTGTGTATTGTGTGTCAGTCCTGCAGCTCATCAAGTTCCAGAGCAGCCCAGCCAAGGTACGCATGGTGGTGGACAGCCATCACAACACGCCCCGAGAGCTGACGTTTGAGAGTGCCAGGGTAAGTGAGAGAGAACGGTCAGACGTTCTGATCCATGCCAATTTGATACATGATGTATAGAACATGGGTTCCCAAACCCCCCGCCCTCCCCCCCAAAATAAAATCATATTTGAACTGGGGACCCTCCAAACACTTGGAGTTGAGGCATTCAATTTAGTTTGACTCGGTTCCACAGATAAATATTGTGAAAATAGCCAAACTACAAGCTCACTTGTAGAGCCCAAATTTTCAAAACATTGCCAATTAGTCAACTTTTTTATTGTATTTCTTTGGGTTACTTTTCGTAGTTATGGTCTTATTATTAGTTTTATTTGAGGTATTAAAAAGGTCTTAAAAGTCCTTAAATTGTTGTAAATTGTAAATTGCAGATACCCTGCATACAATACTGCATGTTGGTTTGTTTACTGTTGAGTGAGAAAACAATGTTGCACATTTAAGCCAATCATCTGCGGACCCCACCTAAATCATTTGGGAACCACTGGTACAGAAAGCCAGAACTCCACTGTGTGATTGAGTATTGTCTCTTCCAGAAGCGGGAGGCCTTCTGCCAACTGCTCCAGCTGATGAAGACCAGACACTCCCAGCTGACTGAACCTGATTCAGTCTCAGTGTTTGTGGGCACCTGGAACATGGGTAAAATAACTGTGGAAATATTACATTTTCTCTCTGGCGGTCAGCCCTTTCCTCCACTGAATACAATTTAAAAGGCCAGAATTCAGAATTAAATGTTATGTATAGTCTTGTTTTTTTGTTGTTTTTTTTTCACATTAATTTTGTGAGAAAACAAACCCTCCGAACAGAGATATAAAGTCGGACTTGTGAGAACAAACCTCTGCTAAGATATCAAGCTGGAATTGCAAGGAAAGACCTCTCAATTTGTATTCAGTGGTGCAAATGAGCTTCCATACACCTAATGAGTGCTGGTCATTGCATTGCCTTTTTTCTTTTTAGATGAGATTTATTTTTGTTGAGCAACACCTTCGTACGGCAAAGTATCAATAGTGTAGCTCGCCGCCGAAAAGAGTTGATTTTCAACAACAACAAAAAAAACTTCCGCCGTCTGTCCTGGGGTGTGTTTTTGTACGTGCAGGAAGCTCCCCTCCCCCGCGGAGTCTACAGTCCTGGGTGACATGTTGCGGTTTGGGACACACCCCGGACGAGTCCACCGCGCTGCTGCCCCATGACGTCTATGCCCTGGGGACTCAGGAGAACCCTCAGGGGGAGAGAGAGTGGACCGAGCACATCAAGGCCACCCTGCGGAGCTACACTCAAATTGACTACAAACAAGTAGGGCCTACATCGTCCTGGTTTAGCCTCCCTAGACCCATTATCCCTAGTTACTTTGTAATACACATAATTATTCTTTTTAGAATTCTTAATTCAGTGGTTCCCAAACAATGGGTCGGGACTCGGGACCCATTTTGGGTTAAATATCCACACAGACTTGTCCCTTAAGCTTCTGTACATCCTGAAACAGAAACTCATAACATGTCAAGAAGAGAATAGATAATGCAAAGGTTGAACTGTAATGCCTACTACTCTTCATTTTGTGTGACTTGTGTGTAGTGTAGCCAGTGTCAGACATGTGGGGTTGACTCTTATATATATAATATGATATTCACCATTTGAAGAAAAAAGGAAGACACCTGCCACCGCTAAATAGATACTGTGCAATGAGTGCTATACATTTTCCCCTTACAGTGCAGCTTTTCAAAATTACATTTCATAATAATAACAATAAAAATGTCGTGGAATTCAGTGGGTGGATAAGGCCCATTCTCGTCACCTCTTGTAATGTAAGACTCTGCCCTGCAGGTGGCAGTGCAGTCCCTCTGGAACATGAGGCTGGCCGTGTTCGTGAAGCCAGAGCACGAGAGCCGCGTCAGCCACGTGAGCACAGCCAGTGTGAAGACTGGCCTGGGGAATACACTGGGTATGTATGCTCGCCATCATCCCAGTTCTACACCAGTGGTTCTCAACCTGGGGGGGGTCCCAGTCCCCACATGATTTTTGGGGGGGTCCCCAGATGACAGTGAAGTGACAATTTAACGGAATAATGACTTTTAAGACCTTTTTAATAAATAAAAAAGGCCATTACTGCATCAACAGTATCAACAAACTATACTGGTCAAACATTGGCCAAATTGTCAAATAATGTAAGAAGCTCACAACGCACTTGCGTTGCGAGGCGTTCTGAGCTTGTAGATCGGCTATTTTTCACAATATTTATCTGTGCAACCAAGTCAAACGAAATGAAATACCTCAACTCCTACAATTCCACATGCTTCTCAGGATGGGGGGGTCCCCAGCTCAAATATGATTATTTTGGGGGGGTCGCAGCCTGAAAAGGTTGAGAGCCACTGTTCTACACAACACTCACATGACCTCACCGCCACAAATACCTCAGCACAGATAACCACACAGCAGGACACTGACAGTCACTGACAAATAGCTGACCACTCCATGGCCGACGGCCAAAAACACCAGCACGTCATTAACAGGAAGAAAATACTGTATGTTGATCTTAATTCAGGTTTCTGGGAATGTTTTTCTGTTCCAGGAAACAAGGGAGCGGTCGGGGTGTCCTTCCTTTTCAACGGAACCTCTCTTGGGTTCGTTAACTGCCACCTGACCTCTGGCAGTGAGAAAGTTATCAGGTACACTTTTTTAATTGTGAAGCTAATTTCTTGTCAAATACATTCAAACCTATGATGCCCTATTGTGGTTCTCAAAGTGGGGTCAGGGGACCCTCAGGGAGTTCCAGGGGTCCCCAGCTAAATTAGAAAATCAATTTAACCACTTTAACCCTATATTTACAATGGCTATTTGAAAATAGCCTATTTACAAGCTCACACATCGTGAGCTTGTAGATTGGCTATGTTCAAACAATCTTGAGGAAAATAAGGAAAAATGTTTGGTTTTCCAAACATTTTCGATTTTGTGCCGGGGGTCTGCGGTCAAATACATATTAATTTGGTGGTCCTTGACATGAAAACGTTTGAGAACCATTTCCCTATTGTGCTGTTCCAGGAGGAACCAGAACTTTGTAGATATCCTCAGACTGCTGTCTCTGGGTGACAAGCAGCTCAGTTCCTTTGACCTCAGCCTGCGCTTTGCCCACCTCTTCTGGTGTGGAGACCTCAATTACAGACTGGACTTGGATGTACAGGTCAGGCAAGGCACAGAGAGTTCCTTTTGTTTATCTTAGTTCACCTTTATTCATCCTAATCACGTCAGTAAAGTCCACAAAATCACACTTCCTGCTCTCCACTCACACTCCGCAGGACATTTTGAAACATGTTTCCAAGAGGGAATTTGAGGAACTCATGTGCGCAGACCAGCTGACCAGGGAGAGGCACAAGAGGAAGGCCTTTCTCAATTTTAGTGAGTAACGCCTCGCTGTTTCTCTTTGCTCTCCATCCATTTCAGATATGTCTGTATAGAGTCATATCCATTGCCCAGATATTTGCATAGAATCTTGATTTAACTCTTGAGTGTAAAAATGGACACGTAAATTGTCCATCTTTAAACTCGCAGAGTTAAATCATCACATCAGATTTGACTGTGTTGAAGCCTTATTAAAAACAAATGACACTGAACGTAAACATGAAGGCGTTGGAATGCGATTGGCCTCTCATCCGAGAAGCTTTGACAGTTGCCCTAATTAGTGGGGAGTACCTGACACTTAACCTCTGTGTGCATCCACGCAGCGGAGGTCACATGACAATCATAGAAGACCATAATACATTTTAGAGAAGACAAGCTGCATTAACCACCTAAGACCTATATACTTTAGGGCTTTATATGACGAATAATGAATAATAATCTACAAGCTGTTTGTAGTTCTCTGACACACCAACTCTCACTCCCATTGAAATCTGGAGGAGGGACGTTGACATAGGAATTGGGAACACACTGGGCTTAACATCTCATACAGATTCACACCATTCACAATTCCAGCTTCTGTGATTTATTTTTTTTGTCACACTTCATTGACCACGGTCCGTTTTTCCCTCTACACCTAACATCTTCCTCGAAAATAGCAGATCTACAAGCTGACAACATGACGCATTGTGAGCTTGTGAAGCTGCTATTTTCACCAAATATTTGTCCTAGAATAGCGATGCTTGGGTTCATGTGACTCTCACCTGTTTAGCTGCCCACAGAAGGGTTTCATACTCCCGACTAATTAGCAGAACTGACGAAGCCTCTCGGATGAAAACATATTCAAGTGTAAATTGTTGTTAATTAAGCTTTCGGTTATGTTAGAGAGAATTTTCTTAGATTTTCTTTTTGCTATGCAAATGCTGTATAAGTATATTATTTTGGGGCTTCAGGAAAGTAGTTTTATCCTGCTTAAAAGTACCAGATAAGGTCCTAGCTGGATCAGGGCATTTCAGATTATGTTCAGGTAATTTACCAATTGCTGAAAGCTATATAGTAATGCCCTTTTAAAACTCCATTTGACAGTTAAACAGAACCACCATCAAGTATTTTCAGATACAGTCTGACCCAGGCGTAATTTGACCGTACCTTTCCCTTATTCTTCAACAATTTTCCATTTGTACATTCTCCCTCTATTTGTCATGGTTAAGAGGAAGAGAAGATCGCATTTCCACCCACCTATCGCTATGAGCGGGGCTCGAGAGACTGCTACCTATGGCAGAAGTACAAGACTTCTGGGGTGAGTCAGTTCGTCCTTCTCATTCAGCCTATATAACTATTTCTGTCTGCTCTCAGTATACCATAAAGCCGAGTGCAGTTCAAGCAGAGCTACAGCCGCATAATAATGGCATCATAAAGGATGTGGTGAATGGTGATGGAGGCATGTGATTGTTTTTTCCTGAGAGGCGACTATGATTGAAAAGCTGATTTTCTGTTTTATTGTGGATTTCTTTCTTTTTTTAATGAAGCATAATTTATGTTGTATTTTATTTTTTGTGATTTTTGTTGTAATTTTATATGGCTGCTACCGTGGCCACGTTTCTCTCTCTGAGATTTTTTTTATCTCACTGGGACTTCCTGGTTAATGAAAGGTAAAAATAAATAAACAAAAGCGAGAAGGACAAAGGCCCTCTCAGTACATTGTGCGTCTTTATCCGAGTCATTTAAACAGCAGGTTGTTTCTCACAGCCTGAGATTGCGAGGCACATTTTTTTAGGTACATATATTCTGCGTGATGTCAAGTCCTCTAAAACATTTCAGCCATATATGGGTGACTATTTTTATGTGTAACCAAATCCAGTTAACAGGTCTATAGGGATAGATGGTTTTGACAGCAGCTGCCATCGCCACTAAAAATAGAAGGAGAATAGAATTACCTCACAAGTTGAAAGGGGAACGTCTGGTATAATATCTGGCATAAATGGAACGGAGTGCACCTTCCACTGCCCATCAGCAAGCACACAAATGAAAAACTTCATGTTGAACTTCTTAAGCAATTAAACCCTACAGTATATATTTAGCTGACCGGGGTTCCCCAGGGGTCCTTCGCCCCCTCCTTTTCCCCCCTCAACACCAAATCTCTTTGACAAAAATAGCTGATCTACAAGTTCACGGTGAGATTGTAGATCTGCTATTTTCACCAAACATTCACTTATTATTTCCCAGACGTGCCCAGAATTGGGACGCTAGGGTACATGTGGTTAACTCTCTAAGTGGATTTGTCTAATTGAAGGCTGTTAACAAAACATCTACTGATGCACAAACTTGGACACATCATCGGTGTTGTTTCCTAAGTGGATTTGTCTAATGTAAGTCTAATTGTGTTTCAGTCAAGAACACTCAAGTCAAAGTAGATTTGACCATTAATTGCAACAAATTGAATACAGTTAAACCTGCCGTTAATGGCTCCGCTCTTGGGACGTTCCCTACATTTTGCTTAAGCAGCATGCTAAGCAAAATCAGGGAACACTAAGCAAAAGCCCCCATAGGTATACAAGAGCAGGCCTAAGCAATACATTGACAGATTGACTTGAATCAGAAGACATAAAATCACAATAGTATATATAGTATATATAGTAAAAGTGTAGCAAGCAGCAAGAGAAGCAAGAGATCTAATGAATTGAGAAGCCATATTTAAAGGAGCCGCTCTGTTAAGAGTGTGATCTCTGATTGGAGTGTAGAAAAGTGTGACTGTTTTGGTAATGGCCAGCAGAGCTGTGGATGGAGAGTAGGAAAGCCGATTACAGCCGAGGCATGTACTGTATGACTCCTGTGCCCTGCATGAACTAACGCTATGCTTCATTTGTGCAGGTGCGAGTCAATGTGCCATCATGGTGCGATAGGATTCTATGGAAGTCCTATCCAGAGACGCACATCATCTGCACGTCATATGGTAAATTCTGGAGATCAAAACGAAAAAGTGTTAAAAAAAGAAAGCAACTAGGAAAGGAAATGAATAAGACAAAGACAGACACACAAAAAATGCCCTAACAAGCAAAAGGGAGTAATTAAGACTTGGACATAGACAGTGAATTGGATGTGGCGTTCCTGAATTAGACATTTGGGTATTTGTTTCAATGTTTTACGGTAAAATGTCAGTGGCTCTGTAAATGAATAATGGTCAACCCTACATCGTGGGCTGTGGTCTATAAAGGAACAGAGTCATTTCCTGCCATTCATCTTAAGCCTGTTATGTCTACCCCTCAGCATACTATGAAACTAGCACAAATCTAAAGTATCAAACAGACTCAGGCCATTGCACTGCTTGTGACCTTTCTCCTTGTTTTCACAACCCGTGTGTTTGGAACAGACTTGTTCGTCAAAACAACACCCAAATCTACTAGAATATCATCACAATTCAATCAGAGGAATTCAACTACCATGCAGTTACTGTACATGCATATACACAGTTCTCGAATTAGTGTCATGTTATAGAATATAAACAGTATTCAGAACTACTTCATTGACTAGCTAAATGTGATATTTACTGCAATGGCTATGATTATGACTGAGACATGTATGTCACTAGGTTGTACAGATGACATATTCACCAGTGACCACTCGCCTGTTTTCGCCACATTCCAAGTAGGGGTGATATCGCAGTTCATCTCCAAAACAGGTAATATCTTTGTTGTGGCTCTTGGGAAACACAGATGAAAGTGTACATAGCATTCCTTATGTAACAACCGTTGCCTTGACTTTCCAAAAGATCCAAACTCAGTCATGCAAAAGGCCTGGATAGAGCTTGAAGGTGTAGAAGCTATTGTGAAGACTGCAAGCAAAGCCAAGTTCTTCATTGAGTTTCACTCATCCTGCCTAGAAGGTATGCCAGCAACACATAAAGCCTAATTTATGCTTCAGCAAAAAGGGTCTGTTTTAAATTATGACATTTTTTCATAAGTGCATAAATGAGGCTTAAAGCAGTCTTCGCTTTATACATAACGCACTAGCTAGAGATAGAATGTGTCTTTTTTTCACAGAGACACGCCGCTCTAGTGAGAATGACTCGCAGGGCTGTGATGTGCCTGGGTTCCTCAAACTAGGCTGGTCCTCCAAACAGCTTCCAAAGGTTAGCGCAGTACTGTATGTTAGGAGATAGTTGGAAAAACATCATAAGCCAAATTGCTAATTTGTGTGTTCTGTGTACATGCTCCCTAGCTTCCTCCGATTGTGTCCGACTTGGAATATCTTCAAGATCAGCACCTGCTGTTGTCTGTCAAGTCGTGTGATGGGTTTGAGTCATACGGTTGGTCTTTGGCGAATCTATTTTGGTTTTTAATTGTCACAATTAAAGATGTCTTACTTTTGTGGTCATTTCGTAGACAATACCTATAAGCCTCATTGCTGATAACCTCTTTAAATCTACTGTAGGTGAGTGCTGTGTTGCTCTGCGCTCTCTTACTGGTACGACAGAGCAGTTTGAGACGTTCCTAAGTCACCGGGGAGAGGAGATGGGTTCAATAAGGGGCCGGGTCAGTGTCCACGTACCCATTGATAGACGAGGAACACGAGAGAGGATCTACGGTGAGTCATCCAGAATTGCTACCATCTCCTGAGCTCACCCCTCGCTTGCACTATCAATTCTTACTAAACTTCCGTCGTCCTCCTCCCTGCGTTCTTTGGCTCACCAGTGAATCTTTCATTGCTTCCTCTATTCGGTTCCTCAATGATCTTTGGCTTGGCTTTTCACTTGCTGGTGTCTTTTGAGTGCTTCCCCTTCTGGCTCCCGATTGACTGCCACTGTCCAGATGCATCCTGACCCACTGTCTGACCCACTGTCACGGCCATTGATAAGAGCCAGTATTTTGCCACCAGGTCAGGCCCCCATGACAACACGCATAAACACGCTGCTGCTGTCTCATATTGATCTAGCCTTATTGTAGACACGCAACACACCAACTTTGGAGAATTCCTGTTGATTTTGAAATATACTGTGTCCACCTGCCTTTTTTCAGAGTGGTTCTGCTTTGAGAAGGATGAGAGGGGTCAGCGGAAGGGGCAGTTGTCTCCCCAATCTACACGGGTTCATAGCAGCAGGTGAGGAGGACCCCCATGATATTTCCAAGTATCAGTGTAAAGCACTAGACAGCCTATAGCTCACTTCAAGTGCAACTAGCTGGAGAACATTGAGAGAGAGGAGAAAAAAAACACCACAATCCCGTTAATTTCTGAAATCACACGTCCCGTCATTTCAGGCATCAACATATTGTTTGGATTGTCCTTTTATGAATTAGTTTGAAGCACAACACATATTTGTCTCCTAATTTTGTCAACATAAAATAAGAAAATATTGACACGGCATTAAAAGAATGCAAACTAAATTAGTGGGTTTTCCTGATTTTATGTATGGCATTATACACTCTTTTGAAAATGAATGGCATGCCTAGAATAATAGGGAAGCCAGGTTGAAAGTGGTTAAAAAGTTGAAGGCGTTGCTGCTGCTATACTGTAGGTATTCATTGTGAAACTATATGACAGAGAACTGGCTACCAATGCAGTTCCCATGAAATTCTCCCCTTTTTTTTATTTGTGTGCTCACACAGGTCCTCAGCAACACCTCCCAAACTAACCGCAAGCAGTTACACCAACCCTGCCTATTTCATCTTTGAAGGTGTGTCTGTGCCACGCAGGGTGGAGGAACCCCCACCCCAGCGAAGGGAGCCCCAGGTGATCTGGTCCGGGGACGAAGCCTTGCAGCTCCCCAAGCTCGCACGATGCCAGAGCTTTGACAGGAAGTCCTCTCGCAGGTCAGACTTCACCGAGATCGAGATACCAGCGATCCTGCCTCCCTACACTTTGACCAACGACCTCCATGCACCACCGCAGGCCAACTCCTATCAGCTCTTCCCGGCCAAAACCCCACCTCTTATCCCTCCAGCCCAAAGTGCCACCACCGCACAATACCAAGAGCAGACATCACAACCTAGAGCAAAATACTCAGGCAAAAAGATAGTTCAGGACTCGCTCCCAGTAAAGAACCAGAAGAACATGTATATCAACCACTCGGCCATCATTAGAGAGGCAAGCAGAAGGGACCAGCATCAGCTTCAACCCGAGAGAAGCAGTCCTATTCGGGGAGCCAACGCCCCATCTCTCTTTCCCTATGCTTCCACCCGCTTACCTCAATATCAGGCCTCCGTTCCGTGGGTGTTGGACCAGCAGCAGCAGCAGCAGCAGCAGCAGCAGCAGCAGCAGCAGCAGCAGCAGCAGCAGCAGCAGCAGCAGCAGCAGCAGCAGCATGGACCTGGAGACAACTCCCTCACTGCATTGCAAATGGCCAAGTCCCTCAGTGAGGTGGACTTCTTTCCAACAGACCGCAGAAAACCATCCAGTCCCAGCCAGTGGCCAGGCCAGAGAAATGGCCCAATAATGCCTGCTGAGAGGGGCTGGGAGAATGAGGTGGGACACAGCATGTCAGTGGTAAGGTCATTACACACCGGCGATTATGCGAATATACGCAAAATTTGGACTCGGTCCGAATAAATAAAAGACGCTTTTTCGCTCCGCGAAACTGATGTGGAAGCTTGCATTGAAGGTTTTTAAAAAAAACGTATTATTCGCATGAAAAAATCGCCCCCGGTGTGTAAGGACCTGTAGGCAAACAGACAGCTTTAGGAACAACTGATCAGATGTTTTAACTTGTTTTGTTTTACCTTCATGCAGGTATCTGTCCTTCATGGTGCACCGGAGACAGTTCGGGAGCTTCTCGGTTGTCTTGGCCTTCAGAAATACACCTTAGGCCTCAGTCTGAATGGCTGGGATGATCTGGATTACTTCAGGTAAAGAGGGTGACATACAGTAGCACTGTCAGTGATCAGACTGTAATGAGATAAATGGATACAGTCCAGTTATAAATGCGCCCAAGGGTTTCTGAAGAGTTTTGTGTTAATAATGATATAAAAATGATGAATTACAATTTGTGAACATTGTTAAAATTCATTCATCTCAAAATAAAATATTGAAAATAACAAAAGAGTCAGATGAGAGCAGGCATGGAATATCGTATTGCATATTAATAACTAGGTAATAAGGGTGGCTTATTTCTGTCATAGGATGCGAATGGTGACACTTACCAAATTGTAATAAATATACCAATCTGAATTGTTGGAGATGGAACAGTTTTCTGGGATTCTGGTAATGAATGATTCTGTGACTCTTGTCTTCTGATTTAGTGGCATCACAGAAGAGGATTTACGTGCTGCTGGTGTATCTAACCCCTCACACCGCCGCAGGATCCTGGAGAACCTGCCCAGGATCTGGAACTGACAGACACAGAAACAAAGAATAGCTGGTGTGAGACCAGTCAGAGTCCAGTGTTTCCCCCACCATTGAGCCATGTCGATCCAGAAGGAGCAGCTGGACATAGCCGCCTAATTTATACTTCATCGAGCAGCATGGATGTGTGTGACCGTATGTGTAGCCTATGAATTGTTTCTAACTCGAGAGGATTCTATCTGTTGGTTTCAATGAAGGTTTTTCATGTCACCAACATGCTTCAGAAGTCTTTACGCCTCACCGGGCAACATTTCTGGGGGAAGCACTGAATCAACCCTTTAGTTCGTAAGAACTGGGAACTGAGAAGACCAGTGGTTGGTATAACCAGCTGAACTCACAGCCCTGTCATCTCTTCGTTTACACTATCAATACTGTAACAATGGTTTGTCTCTGCGCAAGTACACAACACACAGGGCATAGAACACATGAAATAGTCATCTCGCAGCCTGCTCTGTGGACCTGTCCGCCTTCAGATGAGTGATGCAATTACAAAGCATGGTTCAAGACATTCATATCCAATTACAACCATATATGCAAATATTGATTATGGTCTCAAGACCTCGTAGGTGTTGTATTAAATGCCTCTATGAAATACAATTCTCCTTTTTTTTTCTCAGCGTTCTCTTGATACTGGTGTTTACCATTTACATGCATCACTTGCCTTATGTACTTTCCACTACTCTGCTGTGATTGAGCCTGGCTATGAGCTTGTAAAAGCCACCAACTAAGGCTATGGATAGAGTATAAAACGTAAGCTGTACATATTTACCATAACAGCCTCTGAAATGTGGGAGAGTCGCCATATCTCACATTGTTTCCTGTTTGATACTATTATTATTGCTTAATCAGCACTTCTATCCATTGCGGCTCTTATATGTGGCTTTTAAAAATGAGCTGTATAAAGCAACTCTTGACCGTCACTGAGCAATCAGGTTCACGCTGCCACGCAACCGCCAAAGACGAGAAATGGCTTCGTGTTGCCTATTCCGTTTCTGTGCCACAACTCACACTGTCGCTCTATACCGTTCTATGTTGTGTAGTGTAAAATTCATTACAAGATTCCCTCAACACTTGAGCTGTGCTATGCATCTTTGTATTGTTCATGGAATTAACATTGACTTTGAGTGAAAAGAAAGTGTTTTTAAACAGCAGAGATGGAGCCATTTTCATTCTACAATGAACTGTACATTTTCTATCAACAGAAAATGGTTCAAAAAGCAATATGTACTTTGATATCTCGGAATGCTGTCTTCGTGTTTGCTTGATATAAAACTATAAACCAATCCACAGTGTGTAGACTGTTAGTGTTCATAATTTTATGATAAAATAAGTAAGTCTCTATAGAAACAAAAAGCTTCATCACATAACGCAAGAAATGTTAGCTTACCAATAAATACTTTGTGTTGGCTATAAAATGTAATAATGATATTCACAAACTCAGTGGTTTCTTTTGCTCTAGTTCGGTGCAAGACATTTTGTAACTCTCCTGGTTTGAAATTCTCCTTCTAAAAGCCAATTGAAAATGTCCTGCGTGTCCGCATGACTGGACAAGAGAAATGCGTTTCCACTTTGAAGTTATGCAATGGCAATGTTGTAATGGAAATAACATGGTTGGACACACGTGACACGGCCAAGTCCATGCGCTATGCAGAACTTAGGTGAAAATTATGATTATGCCAGCTCAGTCAAATAACATGCTTACAAACACAAAGATCATACACCTCTGATGTCGATCCTGAAAGACCTGCTGGCTGTGTGTTTATGTGCGTGCATGCATTTGTGTGTGTTCCAAAGGTATGACAAGGGGAGTGGGGGGAATTATTTCCATTGTGCAGGAAGGGCGCAAGCACCAGGGGTAAGTTTACAAAGGTTAAGTACAGGGGCCATGATGGAATGAACTTACTGTAGTTAAATGGAATTTGCTCACAACCATGCCAGGCAGTGCCAGTGTGCATTGTGTGTGTGTGTGTGTGTGTGTGTGTGTGTGTGTGTGTGTGTGTGTGTGTGTGTGTGTGTGTGTGTGTGTGTGTGTGTGTGTGTGTGTGTGTGTGTGTGTGTGTGTGTGTATGTTTGCACCTTCAGTAGGAGTAGTTACTCATTACAAACATGATCTAACACATCCCTCCCTACTGTCTGACAGCAGGTATGTGTCAGTTACCTTTACAGTGAAAAACAAGCTGGTTGCTCCGCCGGCTCAGATCAGCCGTGTGAAAAACACCTTCACTGAGCACAGCGCGATGACACGCTCTCTGGGGATTTGGGGTCTTCTTTTGACAGTGATGTCAAGCTAAGTAAACCCTTGCCAACTCTGCTGCACTTGCTTTACTTTACTGAAATGCACCTGTTTACAAGAATATGGGGGTGTGATAGTGACAGTGATAGTGCTTGACATGGGGTGGAACAAGTTGAACAAGTTGCCTTTATCACGTGGCATTTATTTTCTTATCTCTTTTTTCATAGATGTTTTGAAGAAAATGTATTACGGTCATTTACAAACTACATTGAACAATAACACCTGGCATAAAAACACATGGCTGAAGTAGGACACATAAATAAGAATAAAGAATAGTAGAAATAACAACAAGGGAAAACTATTAAAAAATCTTAAATAAAAAAGTATTACTTATTTATTAAATTAGTACAATAATAATAATAAATTTGCTTCGATAATATATACAGTATACCCAACGAAACAGCTTTTTAGCACATATCCATGTCTTTTGTATGTCCACTCGTTTCTCATGAGGATCACATACTGTGATTCCAGTCATATGTCACCACACTGTCACATACGCACACACGCACGCACGCACACACACACACACAGCACTAATGACAAGCTGGCTGACCCATGCAGTGCACCATTGCAAAGTCTACATGCGTCAGGGGTCAGTTTCAATGTGGACAGTACACTATCTGTTAACTCTTTGTATTCTCTCATTTTGGAAAAGCCCCTGGCAGCTACAGTAAGTAGCCTAAAACAAACCAGAAAAGAACAGCCACACTACAACACTGCTGGCTCTTCTCCATACGCTGTCCAGACCTCAGGATGTCTGCGGCATTGGCCTCAGAGAATGAAGGCATGCATAGCAAATGGCATGCTGACCCCAGCTAGACCCCGGCAGGAACAAATGGCCCCAAGAGAGATGTATCTACACGTCTATAAATATATCCACCAAAACCACAAAAAGCGATCTCCTCCATTTGAAATGATGCAAGTCATAGATTGATCTGAATCGGATCTGTATACCTACCTGGGGCCAGTTGCACCACCTCACACTAAGTTCAAACTTAGTCTAGTTATAGCTTAAACACATTCAATCCGGGAAAGTATCTCTGTCATTTTAGATTTCTTTGGCTATTCAAAAATAGCAGATCTACAAGCTCATAGCGCGGCACGGAGTGCCGCGCTATGAGCTTGTAGATCTGCCATTTTTTGAAAAATCTTGAAAATGAGTGCAAATCTTTGAAAATATATTTTTAAAAAATATATATATATTTAAAGATTTGCACACATTTTCACATAAAAAACAAAAAATAGCAGATGACACAGATGCTTTCCCGGCTAAATGGGTTAAATGGCTAAGTTTGAACTTAGTGTGAGGCGGTGCAACTGGCCCCTGGTCTCTCAGATTTTTTCTTGCATATATAGATTCCTGTAGGTATAAACAGTAGCCTACAAAGTCACATTGCTTTGCTTGAAGTGACATGCACCTGTCAGCTAAGCTTTAAGTCTCATAATGTGAACTATATCAACAGCATTGTTCATCCTGCTTTTATTTCTTTATGATCATGCCTTAAAATGTTATCAAGGAATGTCTAACAGAATTCACTAGTGACTAGATGAAGTAAATGTGTGCAGGCACAGATATCATATAGCTCCACTCACAGTTCCCACTATAATGTACAGTAGGCCAAATTGTGGCATTTCGTCACAGCCAGCTGTGCAAATATTAGGCTAACTTGTCTGCAAAGCTGAGGTAGAGAGCCTATATAATCCTCTTTTATGAACTGGTGTCCAACTGTAGTGAATAGTAAACAGTTGTATTCCAAAAGGTGATATATGCTTTAAAAGAAATATTGAAATATTCAGCTGCCATAAATTAGCCTAACCATCTAATTGATGTAGGCTATGAGACTATAATTATTTACACTTATAAAATAGAACCATAAGAAAGTGTTGTATTGAATCCTATCAACTGGTCGTATCTTATTAGATTTGAGCTATACACTGCCAGCCCAGCTACCTTTGGCATACATAGGCTACTCAATTATTATTTAAGTAGGCTAATATGTCTAATAATATCTAATGGGTGTGTCATTGTCATGCTGTGTGGAAGCTGTTTAAAATCACTTGTAGGCTTGTCCATTTGTTAAGGACATTTCGTTAATAGTTCAGAAATAAACTCCCAGTGGTGTAAAGTAACAAAGTACTCAAGTAGGCTACTGTACTTAAGTAACATTTTGAGGTTTTGAGATTTTGAGTATTTCCAATTTTCAATACTTTTGCTTCTACTCCATTACATCTCAGAGGCAAGTATAGTACTTCCACTACAATTATTTGACAATTTTGTCAGTTACTCGTTACTTTGTAGATTTTAAATATTATTTCGAAACATATATTAACCACTTCAGCCCTATATAGACGTCGGTATTTGAAAATAGCCAACCTAAGCTCACAACTGCTATTTTCAAATGATTTTATACATTTTGAAAACATGAGATGGAAGATTTCTGCATAATGAGTTAGTACTTTTACTTTTGATACTTAGGCTACATTTAGATGCCAATACTTTTGTACTTTACTCAAGTAAATTTTGAATTCCGGACTTTTACTTGTAAGTTGTGTAACAGAGTGTTTCTACATTGCAGTACTGATACTTTTACTCAAGTAAAACATTTGATTACTTTTTCCACCACTGCATGTAGGCTTGTCCGTTTGTTAAAGACATTTCGTTAATAGTTCAGAAATAAACTCGGGACTTTTGAGATGCCATGCATGCGACAATGTGTCCACTCAGCAGTTACACTTCCCATTTCACTTGTATCCAGCAGCCGGTATCCATATCTCTCCTGCGCGGACTGAGGTGTACCAGTAACCAGTAACCAGTACAGTACAAGTTGCAGCGGTATTATGGACCACAATACGGCACTGATCGAAACTTAACATTCGCTCACCTCATTTGCACCGGCTGGTCAGACAATAGAGGGACGGACAAGAAGAAGAGATCGTGAACAACTGGACAGTGCGACGCATTCATTCACACGGAGAGAGAGAGAGCCAGACTGTTGAATACAGGCGTCTCCTCTATCCTGAAGTCTAGAGGTATATGATCGACACGCATTCAACAGCCAGCCACCGATAGATCCTGTGTCTGGGTAAGTAGTTCATGTTGTAGCCTGTACTGGTGGTTGCTAGAACTGGGGTCTTCAACGTTTTTCAGTCCAAGGACCCCCTAGCTGCCTGAGAGAGAGATGAAGCAGGGACCCCCCCTCTACATATTGGATAGAATTTTGTTGCAGATTAAACTTTTTCATAGATAACTATGAAGCTATATTCACAACTTGTTTGACAACACTATCATCAATGTTGTATACATTTATTTATTTTTGCTTTTTGTTTTTTTTACACATTAGCTTCCCTATTAATTCATGTTAATGTGTATTTTCAGACATTTAAGCACTTAAAGCCTCAATACTAAACTTGACCATTGGCTCTGTACTTGGTCTGCTCTTTTTTCCCCTCTACACCTAACCTCTTTGCCAAAAATAGCAGATCTACAAGCTCACAAAGTGCTTGTAGATTGGCTATTTTTAGCTAATGTTCCCCGCACTCCGCTCAGAATCCTATTACACTAAGATTTGGAGGACCCCCTGTAGTAACTCTGAGGACCCCCTAGGGGTCCCGGACCCCTGTTGAAGACCCCTGCGCTAGAGAATAAATGTTTTGGCAGTGAGTGACTGAGAATAACGTTAACTTTTATTAAGATCAGTGTAATGTTTTGTTAATCAGCTCGTCTCCACTGACTCAGGAAAGGAAGATTTCTAAGTAACTTTTTATGAAATGAAAAATATCACCTTAAAATACAAAAAGAGAGATCACTAGTATGAAACAGATAGGAGCCTATAAATAGATGTCTAATATTTGTTCCAATTCCTTATAGATTTGTGTTAATCTGTTGCCGTGGAAGTGATACACACTGAGAAGAGTCAACAATGGACACAGTCATCATCAAACATGGACAGAACCAGTCTTCGATGACGGCCATGACATTCTTCAACTCCAGCTGTCGCTTTGACGAGGAGTTCAAATACATCTTGCTGCCCGTGTCCTACAGCCTGGTGTTTGTGATTGGCTTACTGCTGAACTCCATGGCTTTGTGGATGTTCGTCAGAGAGATGCGTCCGTGGAACACCAGCACGGTGTACATGTTCCACCTGGCCCTGTCCGACTTCCTCTACGTGCTCTCGCTGCCCACCCTCATCTACTACTACGCCAACCGCAGCCACTGGCCCTTTGGCGTGGCCGCCTGCAAGGCGGTGCGCTTCCTGTTCTACGCCAACCTTTACTGCAGCATCCTCTTCCTCACCTGCATAAGCGTGCACCGTTACCTCGGCATCTGCCACCCCATCAAGATGATGGGCCTGGTGAAGCCACGCCATGCCCATTTGGTGTGTGGCCTAGTGTGGGCTCTGGTGACGATCTGCCTGGTGCCCAACATCCTCTTCGTCACCACCTCGCAGAGGGACAACGACACGCTGTGCCACGACACCACCAGCCAGGCAGCCTTCGAGCAGTACGTGGACTACAGCTCCGTGGTCATGGCGCTGCTGTTTGGCGTCCCCTTCCTCATCATCATGGTTTGCTACTGCCTGATGGCACGGACCCTGTGTCGGCCGCGAGGGGGATTGTCCGCCGGTCGGCAGAGTTCGTCGTCGCGGCAAAAGTCCATCAAGATGATCATCGTGGTGCTGGTCGTGTTCGCTGTGTGCTTCGTGCCGTTTCACATAACACGGACCCTCTACTACACGTCTCGTGTGCTGGATCTTAACTGTGATAGCCTGAATATTGTCAACTTTTCTTACAAGATAACCAGGCCGCTGGCCAGCGTCAACAGCTGTATTGACCCCATTCTGTACTTCCTGGCCGGGGATCTCTACCGCTCCAAACTGATGTCAGCTCTGACAGGGAAGAGACAGACCACCAATAGCAGATCAGCTGACTTTGTGCCAGTGCGGCCCAACAATAACCACGATATAGCTCTGGCTTATAAGATCCCAGACGCCAAAGAGAGCTAGAGTTCTCATTCAGGCACCTCTCATTGCATTGTCTTATCCTTGTACGTCTCTTCTGTATTAAGGATTTATGTTCTGGGCATGGCTAACATTCCTGGCAACCTGGACTGATTTTCTGTCTTCTTGCATTAAGACGATAAAGCCCAGGAGGAGTGCACTTTGCCTAGCCACGAATAGCAGGATTCAGTGTCAAAGGTGAAATGAGCTAAACTGAATAGCAGGATTCAGTGTCAAAGGTGAAATGAGCTAAACCTGTCCAAAAGTTACATTCATGAAAGTGCATGGCTATATCAGAAGCTAAATAATCTCTTTTTGTGTTTATTTATGGCTTATCACTTAAGAAAGTCTGTATATGTCTGGTACCCAACGGGAATGATACGTTTCAGTATCATATTGAGGTTTTGTTGTTTTGTTTGTTTGTAGGACCAAGTTCAAATCCATTGAAGTAGACAAACAAAACCTGCCTCTGTTCTTCTCAGCCAGTCAGCAGCCTACTATTACCACGAAGGAATGCTCATCCGAAGCCTATTACAATACAAGTATTTACAGTAAAAGGCTGCATACAAACCTCTATAGAGTTGAGGCAAATGGAGCCTTCATTCAGCCTGAATTATAAGATTACTCACTGGGATGTTAGGGGAAGAACTATTGGCAGGTCACAACTGTCCTAAACAAATAAAAAAGAATCATCAAAGTGATGCTGATTTCATTACCTTTATCATCTTTATTTTACAATTTTATTGTTCACCTTAGAAGCAATAAACAGGCTTGCTCGGTTTTATACAGCTTCTGAGCTTCTGAGTGCAATCTTAGGTCATCACATAAACATTCTCTCACTGACTCAATCTGGGGCTAGATTAAAGACAATGCTCAAACCTTCTCTGGCCTCAGAAACAATTGGCCAGATGAAATTTGATAGACCCATTCAGTAAACTTTCCACTCACTTTAGAGGCAACCAGAGTTCTTTTTATACCATGGCATTCAATTAATTTCTCTCTTGTGTCTGTGTGGATCTGCCTGTCCTGCTTTGTTTTGCATCACCTTATAACTGTGTCAGCACTGTCATGAGTTGTATTTGTTACTGATGTTTTTATTATTTGCTTCAGTTTGAAAGGTGCTCTACAAATAAAGTTTGGTATTATTTATTATTCATGACACACATCAGAGGGTAGCGGTCAATAACCAAACTACGTATTGAAATGTTGGTCAGACCTAAAGATAGAAGAGAGATAGTGTTGCTCTTGTTTGAGACATGGGGAAACTATGAAGATGTATGATCAACAATAACACTCACCGTGTGTGACCCAGAAACTACTATGAGCTCTGGCTGCCAGCTGTTTTTGTCCTTCAGTAGTAGTTCCACAGCTGTCTGTCTCCCTGCCGCGAGGGAAGGAGGGGAGAGGAGGGCTCGATTAGTACCGGCTGTGTGTGTACTGTGGACAACATGTCTCCGTCTAACAGCCCACGCCTTATTAGTGGCACAAGGGGAAGGGATTTTCCTGCTCTGAACCCCTTTGGGACAGATGGATGGAGTTGATATAGCATTTTCCTTCCTCAATCTCTATTGAACTCCCTGACAACTTCATGTGTGAGGGCAAGATAGGAAAGTTTTATTCAATACTATGAGTGGGCGTATGCTTTTATCCATTCCATCCTTCTTTATATTGCTGTTGTCTCCATGCTGCATGTCAGTGGGTTCTTGAGGTGTCTTGTCATATTGTGATCTCATTGTCATTTTACATTCCAGTGATTAGTAAACAAATCAAAAGCATGTGATTTGATCCACTAGCATGATAGATGTGATTGGCTGAGCCCACCCAAAAATGCTCAGGTGAAATGTTGAACATTTTACACAAATTGAAAGGTATGCCAAAAAGGATCTGTGTGCTTGCGTGTGTGTGCGTGTGCGCGTGCGTGCGTGCGTGCGTGCGTGCGTGCGTGTGCGTGCGTGCGTGCGTGCGTGCGTGCGTGTGTGTGTGTGTGTGTGTCCAAAGAATAAGAAAGGAGAAAGACACATTGACTATATCCATAACATTTTATTTTGATATTAATGTACAGTATTATATGCAGTTAACAAACGTGTTTATTGCTTGATGGTGGGTAAGATTTATCTCAAAAAGGAAGCCTCAGAAATGTTAGCCTCTATGGCCTCCGACCTCCGTATACAGATTTAACCAAATGGTTCCATTTGTATACTCTCTGAGTTACATTAACACGAAGGATTGTACTGTGTCATGAATGATCACGAGCAATTATCTACCCAAATTCTCCATTCTCTCAGCATAATGGAATTACATGTATTTGTAGAGACAGATTTACATTTCTGTGTTGACATGGCCATAAGTTAGTGAAGTGTGAAGAAGTGAAACTGAAAAAGGGATGTTCTATAATTATAGATACATGCAAATAAGACTATACTAACCTAAGATTACAGGTCAAACTACTTATTTTAATCATGAAAGGTATTCTCTACTACCATCAGTACTAGATTGTCGTGGGTTTGTATAGCCAACATGAAACTAACCCCAATATGTGAATATTGGTCATAAACAGTGGTAGTCACTCGGTGAGAAGAACTGTTTCAGACCCTTACGTGTCTGTAACTCTGAGAGTGTACAAATGGAACCAAATGGAACCTTACAGGTCTGTAACTCTGAGAGAGCAAATACGACTAAATGGACCTTTACAAGTCAGTAGTTCTGAGAGTGTACAAATGGAACCAAATGGACCCATACGGGTCTGTAACTCTGAGAGTGTACACATGTTGCCCCACAAATCACTGTTTCAAATCAGATATTGAGGGGTGTGACTGCAAACCTGCAGTGGGGGCTGCTGTCAGTGGTGGAAAGTTACTAAGTACATGTAGGCTACTCAAGTACTGTACTTGAGGACAATTTTGAGGTATTTTACTTTACTGGAGTATTACCAATTTTCAATACTTTCACTTCTACTCCACTACATCTCAGAGGAAAATATTGTACTTTTACTCCATTACAATATTTTTTTGTTTGTTAGCTGACTAGTTACTTTGTAGTTTTAGTTTATTGTTACAAATCATACATTAACCACTTCAGCCCTATTTAAACTTTGAAAAATAGCCGATCTACAAGCTCACAACGTGTTTGTAGATCTGCTATTTTCAAAAGATTTTTATACATTTGAAAACTTGTGAAATGGGACATTCTGCATAACGAGTACTTTTACATTAAGCACTTTAAGCACATCTTGATGCCAATACTTTCGTACTTTTACTCAAGTAAATTGTGAATACCAAACTTTTGCTTATAACGGAGTGTTTCTACATTGCTGTATTGATACTTTTACTCAGGTAAAAAATATGAGTACTTCTTCCACCACTGGCTGCTGTGCTGTTCAGTGTGGTCATCCATCCCTGGCATCAATGGCAAGAAAACAAAGCCAGCTGCACGTGGGAAACGTCTGATGGGACAAGATAAAAGATCTTCACATGAGGCTATAATGCTTGATAAGCCATTGTAACAAGTCATTAATAATATGATGTAAGAGACATGCTACGTGCCTTGTACTACTCTGAGTAAATGAAATCTAATGCGTTGTAATCATAAAAACATTTAAATACAAAACCATTAATGAGCAATGTTTGACATTTTCTGTAAGAGGAAAAATGATATTTGATGTGCATATCACACAGGCCTACCACTTTTTAAAGAAATCTAATGGCAAAACAGCAACAGTCCAATCCATGTCTATGATATTCTTTATGACTGTTTACCACAACATGGTCATTTGTATTTTCACATTTTCAGGAATTTATAGATAGGTTAGATATCCCTTTTCAAATAGCCTAATCCATGTGCCAATTTGTAACAAAACCTCTCACTTAAAATGTGACAATAAACAGGCAGGGTTGACTCCTATAGCTTGGAAAGCAAGGTAAGTGGACCCGAAAACCAGATAGTTATTGATATTGTTTTAAAATATGTAATAAATTAGTTTTTTTTCCTCTTCTTCTTCTTGACAACAGGTGCCTAGTGGATTACTTGGGTGTAGTTCGGATCAATTTGAATGTTTTCAAAGGTTCAATTCAATTCAATTCAAATGAGCTTTATTGGCATGTGAAAACATACGTTTACATTGCCAAAGCAAGTGTCAAAATATAATAAAAACAGTTTAAGAAAATGGGGTACAGCATTGTGTTAAACAGAGCTATGTCACATTGCGTCGTAATATACATGTTATATATACAGGTTATGAAGCTTTTTTAAAACAAATAGCAGCAATCTTTTGCAGTAACTTTTGGACAATTAGCAGCATTTGTTTCTCAAAACTATTTAGATAGTATACAAAAATATATTCACTATTCAGGTCGTTCCTTTTTAGATATTTTTGGGGGGTTTTCTGGCTTGATTTATAATGGAAAGTGGAGATGGACAGGAAACAGGGAGAGAGAGATGGGGAGAGACATGCAGTAAAGATCGTCGGGAACGGGACTCGAACCCGCGATGCACTGTCAGGCTACTTTAGAGTCTGTAGGTGCGGGCCATTCAGGTTGATCGTAACCAGACTTTCGTCCCAATGACGACAAACCAAAGAGTCCAAGGTCAAAGGAATATCAAAGCAAACACGGGTGGATATGTTGTAGCGGCTGAACCTCACCAACTATCCATTTCACCAGCATTCACATTGAAGGCTACAAGGCACTAGTGACTAGCGCCTCCTCGTGGCCGGATTTCGTCAGTGGTGGAAGAAGTAGGCTACTCACATCTTTTAAGTAAAAGTGTTACATGTTACAAGTAAAAGTCCTACATTTACCTGAGTAAAAGTACAAAGGTATTGGTATCAAAATGTACTTAAATCACCAAAAGTAAAAGTAGGCGTAGGCCAACTCGTTATGAAGAATGTCCCGTTTATCAAATGTCTAAAATGTATTAAAATCCTTTGAAAATTGCAGATCTACAAGCTCATAATCTACCTGATGCATTGTGAGCTTGTAGATCGGCTATTTTCAAATAGCCAACATAGAGCTGAAGTGGTTAATGTATGTTTAGTAATAATAATCTAAATCTACAAAGTAACTAGTAACTAAAGCTTTCAAATAATTGTAGTGGAGTAAAAGTGCAATATTTGCCTCTGAGATGTAGTGGTCAGTAGAGAAGTAAAGTATAGAAAATGGAAATACTCCAGTAAAGTAAACATTCCTAAAAATTGTAAGTACAGTATACTTGAGTAAATATACTTAGTTACTTTACACCACTGGATTTCGTCAATAAAAACACATATATAGGCCTATACTCTTGATGATTGGGAGAGTGAGCTTTAGAAATATTTAACTCGGTCATTGGCTACTATTGGCGACTCTATTTGGATAATGAGCAAAATACATTTAGATTTAAACTATAGCCTAAGTTTTGCAAATGTCTCCTAAAAGTAGGCCTTAAAGCTGGCATGACTTGAATTGCAATAATTGCAGGAGATAAATATCAGGATAGCTTTTGTCTTGCTGCTATTAAAATGAACTTGAAAATTAAAAAAAATAATTTGGCAAAATATCTCATTGCTCAGACCAACTTATAGCTATTGCGTGTTCATAAATAGTCTAGACTATGAAATTACATAGGCTTCACAATGCTATTTTACTTTACTATTTCTGCAGTATTGATACTGAAGTAAAAAAAATATGAGTAACCTACTTTTCCCACCACTGCCTAGTTTAGCTTTAGCTCGATGATAGATATAGGCCTCGGCTATGTGACTAGATCCAAGGCTCTAAACAGATCTAATCAGTTGAAATCTAGATCAGGTGTTTGAATGTTTACAAATAAACGGGTAGGCTATTTCCGGGTAGAATGTCAACTTGGACGATTTCACAATATAAAACAAAGTGTCGAGAACATTATAGCTATGTCTACTTTGTCAACCTCTGATATTTACAACAAAATAATGTATTTATAATAGTCAATAACAATATCAGGTGTCCTGTTCTTCCAGAAATAAGGATGAATGAACGCTGCTCCAACGCCACGCTGCCAGAGTTGTCTACTTGTCCACCTGTTGAGGTAAACAGGCCCTAAAGGTGAGCATAGACCAGTGGTGGTAAAAGTAGGCCTACACACAGTTTTGACAATAAGTAAAAGTATCAATACTGCAATGTAGGTTAGCCATGGTTCACATGACGCTTGTATACAAGCGTCATGGTGCCGAGTCCCCCTGGTCTAAAGTTGTGTTCGATTTTTTCACATTGCCATCTCTCACATAAACATAAACGTTCAGATTTCAAATATAAAGTGCTTACCACCGAGCCACGGATGTTACAAGGCGATGCGGACCGCGATGAGTACCCGTATCTCCCGTATTGTTCAATAAAAAGCATTTTAATCCCATCGCCGGCCATTTTCTCCAAATTGTCTCCGATACTTTCAACCATGCGACACTAATGGTTGGGAGGTGTATTGCACTCTGATACATTACAAAAAAAAAAAAAAAGAAGAAAAAAAAATGGCCGGCGATGGGATTAAAATGCTTTTTATTGAACAATACGGGAGATACGGGTACTCATCGCGGTCCGCATCGCCTTGTAACATCCGTGGCTGTTTAGACCAGGGGGACTCGGCACCATGACTGTCATGGTATGACAGTCATGTTTCAGGGCTACAATGTAGGTATGCTCTGTAAAACTAAAAGTCTGGAACTCAAAATGTACTTGAGTAAAAGTACAAAAGTATTGGTATCAAAATGTACTTAAAAGTAGGCTACCAAAAGTAGAAAGTAGGCTATACTCATTATGCAAAAAAAAATAGCAGATCTACAAACTCACAATGTGTCAATGGACACATTGCAAGCTTGTATCTGCTATTTTAAAATGGCCAAAATGTATATAGGGCTGAAGTGGTATGTTTTGGAATAATAATCAAAATCTACAAAGGAACTATCACTCATATACTTGTAGTGGAGTAAAAAGTAGCCTACAATATTTGTCTCTGAGATGTAGTGGAGTAGAAGTATAGAAAATTGGAAATACTCCAGTAAAGTAAAAAGAGTAAAATAAATTGTACGGTACTGAACTCCCCTTATATGACAAAGGGTAAAATGCTTAATTGCACTATATTCCTATTATAAATAAATGTAATCGTAGGCTGCCTAGACAGCATCTTTAGCCTACTTGGCAAAAGTGCCTATTTTTTGTTGTCCGCTTTTAAAGCTCCTCAGCCTTCTTAGCTAATTCAAGAAGAGTGTCTCTCACATCATGAGACACTTTCACCTGATTTCTTAAACTTAATTTAAAGCGCGATCGTGCCTGGGTCAGCGTTGCCATATTTTGTGAGAGAGAAATAAGCAACCAGGTCTAGGAAAACAAGCCCAAAAGAAGCAACTAGGCCACATGAGCTCTTTAAACTTTACACCGGCTATTTTCAAAAACTCTTGAAATAAAATATTTTTTGACAACAACTCTACAACAATTCTAACAACACAAGTGGTCCCCCGGGCACAAAACATTTATAAAAATATTTGAAAACCACTTGTTTAAAAAAGAATTAAAACAATTTAGAAGCAAGCAAATCTAAATAAACAAGTACACTAAACAAGTACACAAGAAACAAGGGCAAAACACCGTAACTACCATTTTTTACAAGCAACTTTACAGAAAAAGAAGCCCAAAAGTCACTTATAATAAGCCAACATGGCAACACTGGCCGGGGTAGCCAATAAGAACGTTTTTAAACGGTCGAAGCGACACCGTTGTACTACGGAGTATAATTAACGCATTGCTGCTCGTCACTGAAAGCAAAGCTCAAGGAGTGGGTGCCAGAGTGAAACATGAATGCTTGTCTTCTAGGAAGTACTGAATAATAACCTGTCCTGAGGGCTGAGTAGTAAGTTTCAAATTGCTTCTTGAAGTGTGTGTGTGTGTGTGTGTGTGTGTGTGTGTGTGTGTGTGTGTGTGTGTGTGTGTGTGTGTGTGTGTGTGTGTGTGTGTGTGTGTGTGTGTGTGTGTGTGTGTGTGTGTGTGTGTGTGTGTGTGTGTGTGTGTGTGTGTGTGTGTGTGTGTGTGTGCGCTCGCGCAAGAATCTGGCTGAAAATATTAGACTCCTGTAAAGAAACCATCCCTCTATGGTTGCAAAGTGTTGCCCTGGCCAACCAAGAACTTAAAAAGACACCAAATTGAGACTTGCATGCAGAATTCTGCAAATCCACATCTAACAGAAAACTAACATTGCATGCAGAGCAGAATTAGGACATTACCCACTAATTATTACCAAAATTCAAAAGAGAATGTTATCACCTATAAAGTAAGGTGACCATTGCATGCTCCATAACAAAGCCAGGGACTCACAGACACCAGACAGAAAACCCACACAGGACTAAAGCAAATTAGAAAACAAAAAGAAAGCTATCTGACTCACTGGAAAGAATCAACCCAAAACCAGAGCAAATTGGAATGCTATTTAGCCCTAAACAGAATATACAGTGACAGAATACCTGAGCACTAGTGCTATAACCCAAGGAATTAAAGCCTTGACTGTGTACACACTACCTCTACCTCCCCAAGACACCAGAAACACATTCCCACAGATTACAAACACACAAATAGAGTTTCTGAGATATCTGCTAATGTGCAAACACAGGAGCAAGATATGTGTGCTGTTGTGACAGGAGAAGGATGTCCA
>NC_137622.1:31451921-31479421 GCF_963280865.1 Gymnoscopelus braueri
AGAAGGATGTCCAATCATATGTGCACTCCTGCACTATTGGCACTGAGTTGACCTTGGACATAGAACTATTGTACGTATGAACAGAGCAAGTACCTTCAGCCTAAATATATATATATATATTTTTAAATGCTTCTATTCTTCTTAAAACTTGTTATACCAAGTGACCCCTTGCCTACATGGAATATAACTATTTCTATTTGCAAATGCATCTTGTGGTTTTGTAAGCCAGCTTTTCTAAGTTGCAATGAGATGGGACAAAGCTCTGTTTGCACATTTCTTTATCCAATTTGTATACATTGGAGTTTTGACGGTTTTTATTTAACATTTTCTTTAGTAAACCATGTTTTCTCATGAACTAAAGCTCCTTTGAATTGAATTGAGAGAGAGATGCATACATTTCCTCATCCTTAACTGTATATTTATTTCATGTTTGTTTTATTTCACACTTGCTTTGGCAATGTAAACAAATATTTCCCAATCCAATAAATAATGCCAATAAAGCCCCTTTGAAATGCATTGAATTGAGTTGAGAGGGAGAGAAAGAGAGAGTGATCCTCTCTAGTCGGCACCTATTCAATTCCATGGCTGTCGAATGCGAGGGACAACTTCATCCTATCGATTTCCCTTCAAAATATTTTCTAGGAGGCGTATATGACATTTTTTCATCTGGCCATTATTCTCAATGTGGCCAGCGATTGATCGGCTAAATGGACTGCTGAGCCGTTTCTGGATTGGCCTGCCCGTCTGGGTCGAAATGTCCCTGAGCAAGACACTACACCATAACTGCTCCTCAGCCCACCGCCTCAGCGCTGTATTAATGGCACTTCCCCAGAGATCCTAATAGAATGGTTTAAATGCAGAGGACGTGCAGATGTACAGTGACACATATAAATACCCCAAAAAACAACTAAAAGGCTTATTATTATTTAAGCCAATAATGCAACAGGCCTAGTTTTTTTCCTGAGAGATTGATCTAACCAGTTGTTCAAGGCATATTATCTTATTGAATTATTCTGCTCTTCCGTGAATTTATGCTGCTTCTTCATGTGGACATGAGTAGCCTGCTATTGGAAAACATTGATGGAAGAGCACAGATGTTGAAACTCAAAATATAACTAATCATAAAATGACCCTAATATTTATGGGGAGATCAGCAACTATAAAGTCCAAAAAGACTGGCAACACATGACATTATCTTCATCTGCACTTAAGTCATAAAATAATTTACACATGTGGTTCTGGGCAGGGTTTTTATATCATTATTGGGTCCAGCCAATGCAAATTATTTTTTAACTTGGTCTCACACTAAATTGAAATGAAATTTTAACTCTATCCCAATGCCGAAAAGTAAATAAATGTAATCCTTTGGTATACAAGTTGGCCTATAGGCACTGTAAATGGGCTTCTGTTTTGGCTTGAGAAACGCACTAGTCTACCATCGATTTCAAAACACTCCCATGCTATCCAGAGAGTGACGTATTTGTTGAGCATCGACCATTTCTCCGTGTTCTTCTCTTGTTTGGCAAATTATAAGGCAGAGATGAGGGATTTCAAGGACGCATGGACTCCAATTTAATCTGAGAGGCTGAGAGCAGAGTGGAAGAGTGACACATAGAGGAGAGAAGTTCATTATTCTGCTGAAAAGGAAACCAATGGCTTTCACAGTCACCATGGTAACTGGCCTTTCTTTTGCCGTCAGGCCTATGATAAGGTACTTCTCAGCATTAAGCACAATTATTGCAAGGTAAAAGGGGGAAATATTGCTTTCCAATGCTAATAGATGTTAGATATTGATTGGCATGGTGATTCATGTAGAACTGTGCCCCAACTGCTTGATTCTTTGGAGAGTCGGGCAGGTGAAGCAAAATCTGTGATGTACCTGGATGTTATATTTGATAGGCTGTTTGATTGACATGGAGGGCTTCAGCTTCCCTGTCTTGAGTCTTTACCACTTGTGTTCACCCCAACATGGTGTCAGCAATAGGTTGAAAACTGAGTCAGTAAATGCTGCAGTAAGAAAAATACACAATCTTAGAACACAGTAAAAATCCAATATTACACATGTAGAAATTGTTTTTCTCATTGATGCAAGGCAACCTCCCTTAGGGGAGACAGCCTATGGCTAATTTATAACTTACTTAAAACTGATTTGCGCAGTTATTAGAATGTTCAGTTACTTATTTTCACTTCACCTCACATTTTAATGTAGTTGAAAATCAGTTATTTTCTGTTTACGAGTTTCGTACAACAGAGCATATTGGGCTCAGTACTGCTTCTCCATCACACTCCCTTTTATAAAACATCTAATAACATAAATACTAAACACCGTCTGCTTCCCATCATTAGCATGTCATTCCGTCTCCCGCTGACCCTGCTTGAACTCTCACACACAATGGTGGGCTTGGCCTTGGTGGCAGTGAGGTCAGGGCCAAGCACAAGGCCAGGCCATGGGGGGTGGTTGGTTGGTGGTGGGTGAGGGGACAGAGGATTAGCATAGTGGAAGGCACTGAGGGGAGGGTGGCGGGGCGGGCGGGTGTGCGAGGGGGCCCTGGCACTCCTGGCAAATTGTTTTAACCCCTATTACAGCAAAGGCACAGAGCTTCTCTTATCTAGGCTGCTGCAGCCACTCATTAATATTCTGTACATATGGCAGTGCTTTCTGTATCATTGTCTATTAATGGGAGGGATAATCGCTCATTCAATTATCAGGCAGTCAGCGAAAGACCAACCCTGCCTGCCGGCCCTGCTTCACACCCGGCAAGCATGGCCAAAACAGAGATGCGCCAGTGAGAATGTGAGAGCGATAGCAGGGATTACACCATATTAGCTAACTTTAATAAGACAGGCACCAGAAATGATGTGAGCCAGCAGGGGTCCACCAGAGAACAAGAAACATGCCTGAACCCTGTGGCAATAAAGAATGAGGGCAATGGCTTAAAGCAAAGCCTGTTTCTCTGTTCCACCTCAACACCCAATGCTCTCTCACTCATCAATATCATGGACAATGGTTCATATTTTGGTTTTGATGGCGTGTCCTGCCTTTGAACAGTAAAGAGAGACTTGTTTTTGTCTCTGACCTGTGGCCAGAAATTGCAGTTTGTGTGATGGACTCTTAACAGGATTTGCAGTTTGTAGCTTGACCCTGGTCTTTGTGGGCCAAAGGTCTGTGATGTGATCAAGTGCAGTGTTCACCTCTGGGACCCCATCCAAGACCCCGTCCCTTCGGTTCTCCTGCTGTGGAGGCCGTGGCCTGGATATGAGGGGCTCCTGATAATAGGATGACCTTTGACTTCTGTGCCCTATGGAGGGAGCTTGTTGGTTCAACACACACACAGACACACACAGACACACACACAGACACACACACACACACACACACACAGGCACGGAACACAGACACATGCACGCACACAAACAGAGTTACAATAAGGTTGTTTAGTTATCCTGCACTCCCAATTTCTTCAGGAGGTGGGCCAGATGATTGGGGGAGTGGGGTGGCTGCAAAGCAGGGGGAGTTTTAGGGAGCACAGAGAAGATAGGAGGTGAAATGTTAACAAAATCTCATAAAATCCAGAGTTTGATAAATTTTCGCATTTTGACTGAACAGAGGCGGCTGTGGTTGCGGAGGGGCCTTTGTTGGAGGTCCCATTTTCTCCGACAGAGCTGCAGGCTCACAGGGTCAGCGAAGTTACGAAAGTAATTAAAGCTTGGTGATTCACTGCCTGCTGCAGAGAAAAGAAAGCAAGCTGTCATTCTGATTTAGAAAAATAAATTACAATTTTAATAATGGTGGAGGATGTGTGCGGGGGGAGGAGGGGGGGTGGGGGGTGGGGGGGGTAGCACGAGAGCGACTACAGCCTCAGCGGGTTGGGGGGACGGTGGAGGGGGTGAGCATGTTGGGTGGGAGGAGGGGTCGAGGGGGGTTGCTGGCTGCCTACTTATCAATAGTTGCAATTTTTTTTTTTGAAACCGCATCGGTAGTACATTGCGAGAGCACAAGTGCCCTTAAAAAAAGAAAACCCTGGAACATTAACATACTGATTTCATGCGCGTGGCAAAGGGCCTGAGCCAATATCAGAGAGGACTCAGCAGTCCTATTGTCTGCTGGGACTCTGGTCCCCTCTGATATGAAAATTCAATTATTTTATAACTAGATCTGGCGCTGCGTTTTGACAGTCGACGGCAGCGCTTTGCCAGCTGCATCAGTGTGGGGGACCACAGCCTCCTGATAGCGAGAGGGAGGCCTTTCAGCCATTGACATGTTTTTGGGGGACAAGATTGCCTAAATTTGTTGCATTTAAGGAATGAAAGTTAATCTAATGCACTGCCATTATCTCACTCAGGTAATTCCAATACCATCCTCGATCTGTGTTTACTCGCGTGCACGCACACCCGCGTACCGGGACATTCATTCTCCGGCACTTTGAATCTGATGCCTGGGCCGTCTGCCTCCAAACAGGTTATGTATTTATTTATTTTTCAGATGCGCGTATCCTCAGAGGGCTCGAAACTATAGCAAACTAAAGTAGTTTTTCCATGAGACATCAGCAGTTTCCAGTCAGTGATTCTGTAGGAAAACACACCAGTATGCGGTACTCGGTGTCAATACATTTCTCCAGAGGAAAGAACACTTTTCAACGTGCTTCAGCGAGGCTGCAAATATTTTAGTTTGGCGTCTGTGTGAAGGAAAACAATTAACTTAGCTATATGTCATTTTCTGTTATTAATGATACTGTTGGAAACACAAGAAATATTGTGTTGAGGTTGTTCTTTTTTTTAGGGCTTTTGTAAAAGACTTATTCTGTGTTTAACGTCATATTAGCACATACACATACATATAGTATTATTGGTGGTATCTAATTTGATGCCTAAAGCTGGCCAAAGAGTTTATGGGGCAAGTCCTTTCATTGCCTCCATGCTTCATTGTCTATATTCTGAGGGGATCCGCTAAGATTAGGGAACAGGAAACAGCCCCCCGGTAAGGCCCTCTCACTCCCAGGGCCCACCGTGGTGTGCTTATTAACCCAAACTGGGATAAGACATACCTGCCTCTGCTCATTAGGCCGTGTTGGAGTACACGCTCAGCCAGCAGAAGAATGGAACATTAATTAGTATTCTCTGCAGGGGGAACTGCCATTAGCACTTAATTAGCACTAAGAGTACCATTCAGTCTGGTGGGGTGGGGGGGGGGGCTAGTGTCCAACACAATATGTTCTGTGTCTTCTCCACTGTGTGTCAGGGCAAAAACGCTGAGGAAAGACCTCCTTTTGTTTGGTGTGTGTGTGTGTGTGTGTGTGTGTGTGTGTGTGTGTGTGTGTGTGTGTGTGTGTGTGTGTGTGTGTGTGTGTGTGTGTGTGTGTGTGTGTGTGTGTGTGTGTGTGTGTGTGTGTGTGTGTGTGTGTGTGTGTGTGTGTGTGTGTGTGTGTGTGTGTGTGTGTGTGTGTGTGTGTGTGTTTGCACGTCTGCGAAGTGTGCCTGCCTCGCCATACGCTCGCCAGCCAGGTTTGCTTTGTGCTATTCTATTCCTTATGCACTGTGCTGAATGCTCCCCCCTCCCCCCCCATGCTCCAGCAGGTAAAAGCTGATGATATGCTGTTCCTACCTGCTGGGGAGCTTTATAGTGCATGGGTGCCGAGCCGAGGGATAAGATGTTTGTCGTTGTTTTAACTTGGAAGGGTACACACCACCACATCTCCTACGAAATGTGATTCTGCTGTGCTGCCCTCTCACTACTGTTGACCGCCATAAGGGCAAGCAATGCGTTCACATCCGTCTGCACTCTGCACAGCTTGGACTAGTGGTCGAGCGTGAGTTGTGTGTGTGTGTGTGTGTGTGGGGGGGGGGGGTTCAATGTGGAGGAGGGAGAGGTCAACTCTTGTAGTTTAGACACAGGAACGCTCCTTTGATCTGCTACTTAGGCGTTCTCGAACCTTTTCTCTGTGTACATGTCCTGCACCATCACAGCCTACGAGGACAGAGGAGAGTGTTGACCCAGCTTATGCCCCCCCCCCCCCCCTCCTTCCCCTGCCCCTAGGTCCCGCTGGCCCTCTCTTTCACTCTCGACTCCCCTCTTTAGCAACCAGCCTCCTTCTGGAGCTCAGGCGGACGGACGGCGGTACCTTTCACTTCCCGAAATCTGAGAGGCGGAGAGCTGTCATTTGCCAATTTGGCCTGAATGGGGAGGACAGTGGATTGAATGTCGTTTTCCCACCAGGCTTCGCCATCTAGACCAGCAGGGGAGGGTGGGGACTGCAGGGGGGGTGGGTGTAATGCTAGAGTAAAATTAGCGCTTTGATGGCAGGTAATACTGTGTGATGGGTGGCACTGACGCAGATTTCCAGTAAAGACGCCACAGGTCCCCTGTTCGCTCTCTTTCTCTCTCCCTCTCTCTCCCTCTCTCTGTCTCCCAGCAGAGCGCTGACACACCTATGAGATTATACGGTCCTGGCCTCCTCTCTCTAAGCTGTAATTTCTCCCAGATCAATGTAATTATACATCTCCAACTTGGCCTCCCCGTGTCAATGGGCCAGACCAGGTCCCGTTTCCCTCTGCTTAGAAAGTCCCCTTCACACACACAGGCATGCACACACATGCACACACATACACCCAGATCAGGCTTTGGGAAAGGGAAGACACTGACAGAACAAAACTCACAATGTTCCCTCTCATATTCCAGGGCCAGGTGACACACGGAACAGGCACAGATTTGGTTACTGCATGAAGTCCTCCACTTGAGATCAGTTTATTACTCCCTGGTTTGGGCTGTGAGAAAGTAGGATAATAAAAACATCAGTGCCAGATGAAATGGGTATCAGTGTTGTTACGGTCGTGTTTTACGTAGTCATATGCAAAATACTGTAGTTGTGCTTTGTAGAAATCACTGTGCTGTTGTATGATAGGGTTGAGAAGTTGCAGGCAATATAACTCAGTAAAATTATCACTCAGGATTGTATTGCTGTGTGTTGTGGGTGAGCTGGGAAGGAAGGAACCCTTTGCTTTCTTTTTTTTCCTTCCTGTTTAACAATTCACATTAATCACAGAGGGCCAGGCCTCTCTGCTCCCACCAAGATGACACGAGGACACACGAAATACAACACTGGAACCTGCCTCAGGGCTACCAGGCGCATCATGCACGTACACGCATACACACACACACACACACACACACACACACACACACACACACACACACACACACACACACACACACACACACACACACACACACACACACACACACACACATGCATGCTCGCACAGTTTTGATGCACGGCTCGAGCGGTGCTCTGACAGATGGACGGTTAAAGGCTTCTTAAATGTCCATATCAATCTGCACAGTTGTCACCGTGACAATGACGGAAACGGAACACCATCAGGCAGTATCGTCATCATCTGCCCAACATCAGAGATAGATGGCTCTCAATGCAGCACATTCCTGTGGACATTAGCCCTGCCTCTGCAGAAATAGCAGAGGGTAGTTTACGCTATCCTCGTAAAACTGGTTGTAATGATAAAACTGTTTAAAGCCATGTGGTATAGTTAGTGTATGTAGTACCTCTTAGTATTGTGTGTCTAACTCTAATAGCGTATAACGCTGAGAGCATTTTTACCTTAGAATGGCAACCATGTTTGGTGTAAAATTCTGAAATATAATATCCAGTTTTTTAAAAAATGGATCTGATTGCATTGATTTCTTTTGTTCTGGCTTCTCCATGGTAATGCAGATCTGCTTGTGACCATGCAAGGTGATTGTCCTCTTCCTGCCACACAGGAGCCATTGTGTTCTGCTCTCCCAATGGGAGATGTTTTGTTTTTTGAGCTCTTTTCACACCAGCTCTCCCTTTTCTTTTTCTTTTTTTTTTTTTACACACAGCGACCCTCTCTCCTCTCGCAGCCCCGCATGGCAAGCCCTTTCAAAACGGGAAGCTCCAGGTCAGTTTCCCTTGCCAAGTTTTGCGGCCTGCCATGTTGTCTATTCTGCTCAGCTATTTAAAAAATGTTGAATATCAACAATGGCTTTCACTGGTGCATTGTCAACTTTTGTATGAAGCAATCTTGGCTGAATGAGATGGGTCCCAGTGCAGGGAGAGCTTGGCTGCAGTGTGCGCTGTACCACACCGGTGCCTGCCTGCCCGGCTCTCTCTCTCTCTCTCTCTTGCTTTAGATTTGTGTGCTTGCACTGGGAGAGTCACCGTGGCGCGGTGCTTCTGTCTAAAACGGTCATAGCTGGGCTCTGGGTTAGGCTGTGGGCTGTGGGATTGCTGTGGGTCTATTTCCCTCTTACCTTCTCATGGCCCGGTGACAGCCAGCAGCTGAAGGCGTGTCTGTGTTGCCTGTCAGGGGGATCGGAGAGCAGCAGCAGCCTCGGGGGCCGGTCTGAGCTGGGTGAGTGTCCTCAATTTTGTGCCCAGAGCGGGAGGAGGCGAGGGCTTTGAGAAGGAGGCGAGGGGGAGGGTGGTGTTCAGGGAAATGGTGTAAGGTGCTTTGTGCTGGTATAGAGTTCTGCCTGCTCCTTCAACTCAATTTGGCACAGTATAACATTTAATGAGAGATTTAGAAAAGTTTCTAATTTCTCAGTGTGTTAATACCGTATATCTGTACATGTAAATCTGTTTAAAAATATATATTGTGTGGTACATTTGAGGAGTTGGATCATGTTTGTGCAGATACCTCCAAGAACGCTTTGGCCTGCAACTCAATCTACTCCTGTACAATTCAAAGAATGTAGGCAAAACAGAGTAATAGAAGTTTGATTATTAACTGAAAAAGACACTTCCCCCCTTGCATGAAAACATTAAATCAAAGCAATGAGCATGAAAGGCATAAACCAGAACATTCATGCTAAGCGCTAGGGGATCTTGACAGTCAGAACACATGTAGGATACATTTTTATTCACATTATTATTATTATTACATTGAATACAATCTGTGTACTCTGTTTTGGCACAGCATGTCAAAGCCTATTTTGGAGTCGAATGTGTTTGCTGAAATTCCATACAGTGTGTGAGGCGGTTTCCCTCATGTTCCATACGTACACTGGATGCGTCCGTGACTTCACGCAGCTGTGCATCATGTTTGCACAAGCACATGTGCCTGTGTTTGTGTAAGTGAGTGAGTAGAAGGATTGAAAGAGAAAGATGAAAGGAAGAATGAGAGCTTGCTTCCAGATAGTCGAGGCTTAGTCTCTTTGTCCTGCTGTCAGAGAGGAGTGCTGGGAGGCTGGGAGAAATCTCCCGAAAGCAGCGGCAACATCTTGTATATCCCATTGACATATCGGTCTATGAAGCATTGAGCTGTCCCCTATGCAGTCTTTACTCTTGGTGTGTGTGTGTGTGTGCGTTCCTTTGCAACTGCCGTGCCGTGTGTGACTGTGAACATCTGTGTACCTTCTACATTTCTGGTCAGTAGCCCGAAATGCACAATTAGGTGTCATCTCTACATGTCCCTTGATTAGCTGTTTTAATTAAAGGTGTATTTTATACAACCAGGTAATACAGAGCACAGAGTAATGTAGTAGTTAAGCATTTAAATTGAAATATTTTGAGAGAATACATCCTGTCCTTACACTTGCAGCTTGTGTAGTGGGTAAGGAATGTAAAATCAATTATGTGAAATCATAAAACCAATACTGACTGGAGCTGCTTCCCTCATGATGACACATTCCACAATTACTTTTTTATTTTATTTTTTACATTGGGACAGTTATGTCCAAGGGTGTGGGAACATTTTCAGTTTTTCAGAATGATGAGCTTGGAACTTTATTTTTATTATTGAATACTGTCACTGAATCTGAAAAATAATCCATATTTAAAAAAAAATCGTAATCATACTTTTTTATTTCATTCAAATCTCTACATGTAAACATTGGCAATTAAAGTGTTTTACGATCTATTCAACATGTACGATTTTGTTAAACTTACGTAAAAATTCTTGGTGACAGCAATTAGAACATCACTTTGTAATTACAGACATTGCCAACCATCATCAAATTCCATGGCTTGCTTTCTCATTTTGTAAGGGTTTAGACTGAGTATGAGACTCATTCTGCTCTGTAAACAGGGATTTGATATTTGTTACCTAAGAGGGACTTCAGGGCATAGTCCTCTGTCTCACCTCTCTGACTGCGCTCACCCCCTTTACCCCATGCAGGCAAGGTGACCACACTCTTCTCAGCCCAGCCCATCCATTATCTTGTCAACACAGCCAGTTTCACACCTTAGTTTGCTCGGTGCCCAGAACACTGGCTGTAATGAAATCAGCTGTAATCACAACGCTCATCTCGTCATGCTCAAGGTAATTAATATATTTGGAGGGCGATGGCTAACTCTTAATTAAATTATGCCTGGTTTAATGAGACCTTGACTGCGACTAAATTTATGACCACTATCTCCTTTATCAAGTACTTGGCACGCAACACAGATTTGTCATTTTCACCCAAATCACAGCTAGATTATGCAGAATGGTATGCATGATTAATATATCAATTTATACTTGTTTGTTTCTCATTTTTTTAAAGATTTAATAAATTACCTTTTTGTAATTACTTAACCCTGCTTGGGGTTCTTTTAAAAGCCACAATTTCTGCAATTAATGCACAAAGTATTTTCCATTACATATTCATTTTGGGGGAGAATACAGATAACAACTTGGTGGCATTAATCATATTACAAAATTGGGTGTATTTAATTAATTAAAGCTACACTCTGCAAATTAATTGCATTTTCCCACAATATTATCTTAAACTAATGAAGGCGTGACAAAGAGACTGTTTCATTTTTTAAAAGGGCCAGATTAGTGGGATCTCAATTATGGCTAAAACAAAAGAGTGCTGCTTGCTGGGGCACGGCGCAAAGCAAAAAGTGACGATTCAGCACTTTCTTCCAAACAAAAAAAGGAGAAAGTTTCCATTGTTTTGGGGAAACTGTAGAACATGGCAATGATTCAAAAGATACATGAGAAATAATGAGGGATGTAATTAGCCTGGCAGGCAATAACGGTATTTAAAATGATCATCGTATAGAGGTGGTTGATAATCTGATTTACAGACATGCTTTTCTAAACAGCAAGGCATCTGCTAATACCCACAGTGTCATACGTTACTGCTGGAGCCATACTGTAGGTTTAGGCCAGCGTGACTTTAAAGTAGTCTTTTTGTACAGTATTTGGTGTTGTACGCATTGTACTTCATAATGGCCTATTGTACAGCAGGTACAAGTCCTTATGCAGCACAATTGGCAATGGGATGGATCAGATGAGTATTACACAGATTAGGGCAGTGGACGGTTCTCACACATTTTCATGTCAAGGACCACCAAATGTATATGTATTTCGCCACGGACCCCCATTCGAAAACAAATGTGTGCTAGGGACCCCCATAAGTGACAATCTGCAAGTTCACAACACATTGCGATGTGTGACATGTTGTGAGTTTATAGATGGACTATTTTCGAATAGCCGAAAAAATAAAATAAGGCTCAAAGGTTTAAACTATCCCTCATTTTGCTGGGGACCCCCTGGAAACCCTTCAAGAACACCTGGGGGTCCCTGGACCCCACGTTGAGAACCAGTGGATTAGAGGTTCTATTCAGGGGAGCATTAGTTGAAGAAGTTCTGGCAGCAGACTTTGCTCCTGAAGAAACACAGAGGTGAACATGTTACACCCTCATTCTAAGACAAAGTACATCTTAATCCAGCCTAAACCCAGTGGCTCAGAAGCAAAACCATATTTATAGAAATTTTCTGCTTAATTAAAACTGAATTGAAATTAGCTTTAAATGGATATGAGTTTATAATTCAGAGTAATTTAGTATTTTTTTTCTTTTCATTTAACGCATCATATACCAAATGTGTTCATATGAATGTTTCCCATAATCTTCCAAGTAAAAAGTAAAGAGTGATTGTCCATGGAATGAGACCAGGCAGCTAATAATCATTGCATATTCATTTGAAAATGCTTCCTCCACTGTCCTCGGATGTGACATAATTTTCATTAGCTTTTAGCTTCATTGGTCAATAATCCAATGAGAAAATGCGTGTGTCAATTAAGGAACCGCCAAGGGTCACTGAGTATATGAATTTTAACAGCATACTTCTGCACTTGATTATGCTGAGTGTCATTGTAATAGCTTATTGTAATGTTGTGTGTGTGTGTGTGTGTGTGTGTGTGTGTGTGTGTGTGTGTGTGTGTGTGTGTGTGTGTGTGTGTGTGTGTGTGTGTGTGTGTGTGTGTGTGTGTGTGTGTGTGTGTGTGTGTGTGTGTGTGTGTGTGTGTGTGTGTGTGTGTGTGTGTGCGCTCGTGCGAGCATGCATGGATTCAGCCATTAGTATACTAGTGGATTTGTTTACAATATGTAACCATCTAAAGTGATAATAATCCAGGGGGGGGGCTATACTGTATAGGTGGTGAAGCACAAACCATTCCCGGGGGCTAAGTGAGATGGAGCAGAGAGTGTTGGGTGGTCATGCCTTGTCTGCTCATGACGGTGGCGGGTTAAAGAGATTACACTGGGGTCTGTGTCAGCAGCCTTGGCCCGGCCCTGCTCACACAGGAACATAATGAGGAAGGACATGCTTGGTCTACCGGGGAAAAAAAGAGCCTGATGTTCGAGGCATTCCTCGCTGACAGCTACAGGAGGCAAATGGCATTTTGCACGTTGTCTTATACCTCCATCCATGTAGCTCAACTAAAGATGGGTACATTCCACAGGGTTAAACAAGGTGGCGCGGTGAGTGCGGACACAACACTTGTTGGGGCTGCAACTCCATCATCACAGTGAAAACAGCAAAACACAAACTACCCCGCTAGAGCAGAGGCAAGAATGCAAGCGCCTCTCCATTTGCCCTGAGTCTTCCTGACAGACATGTAACACTCCACTGAAGCTCTCCTGGACCCTGGAGAAAGCAGAGAAATTAAGCCTCTGTCCTCTGAGTATGTGTTTTTTGCTTCCTTTTAAGGTTTGAGTGACAGTCCCTTCAACTAATGTTGAGCTGAACAGCTCCCAGTACTTCGGACAGGCCCTTAGGACGAGGTGATGTACTCTGTTGCAGCCCTGCAGCAGCAGGTGAGTCAAATAATCTGCTGCTTCCATTTCCTGTTTCTGCCATGATTTGTTATAGGCCAAGCTTAAGGCTGCTCACAATGGTGTGAAAAAAAGAAAGAAAGAACAAGAAACATGTAGGAAGAAAATATGCGTTGACCCTGTGCAAGTTATCTGAGAAAAACACCCTTCTCAAGCATAAGCGCTTCTGCTTTCAGATATACATATGTACAGTATTTTGGCCATGCAACAGTCTCTTCTGCACCCACTCTTATACATGTGTGGAGGCGGGAGAGAGACCACCACACACAAAGCATAAACCAAATTGCTTGTCAAGGTTTTGTCAAGGTTTTTAGACCGTTCTTCATTTTAATTCAACTTTTTTACATTGAATGATTAACACTGTGACAGGGCAAATCGTTGCACCATGAATGAAGGTGTGGATCCTGTTTCACTGATACATTTTTTTTTACATTTTATCTCAGGGCTTTTTACTTTCTGTTCTTTGTGCAATGTCAACGAGTGACTATTTTGTTGACATTATACAATATATATATTTTATATATATATATATATATTTTTTAATTTAATTTATGCAATTGGAATAGAAAAATATATATAATTTAATAACCATAATCAAAATACTATTTCATGTTCTTTGCCAAGCACACCAAATATAACATTAAAACATAGTCAATCTTGTGATTGTTTAATGATCAGAATTTAAATTCTGGCTAAGTACATGTCATATAAATGATACCTGTTGCCAGTTGAAAAATGAACAATAAGCAGTATCAACAACAACAGACTGAAGATGTTGATGATGATTGGACCAACATAATTCCCCACGCAGTTAATGAATCTTCATTACAGACATTAAGCATATTAACCTATTTTTGTTCAATTTAATGTCAACGTTTATGGTTCAAATGAGACAAATTAACACCAATAATACTGTTTTATGACTGTAAAATACAGCTGTGTGGTGATAGCACCTCCTTTAAATGACCCGTGAAAATTATTTTACCTGTGTTGAACTGGGGAGGGGGGGGGGGAACCATTCAGAGGGATACAATAGGAACAGTAGACCGTGCGTAAATTGCATCTTCATTTGCATTCCTGGTCCAAAAATCATGCAAATCTTAATGAGACAGTCTCTATTGTGGCTGTAATTGAAAACCCATTCTTTGTTAATTACTGTTTCTCAAAGGCCTTGTCCGCAGTCACTGAGCTGAAACAAAAAAGTTATTGATTCTTGAGGTCGTGGGGTTTAAATGGACTTAAAAAAGTATAATGTTGTATAGTTGGATTGAGGTGCTATATCCATGGTCGAAGTGTATCCCTGTCCTGTTGAGGGATGTTTAAAATGCACGCAACAATAAACAAATCAATTAGTAGGCTATATAACTTGTTAAACTTGTTGCGTTTTCAAGCTCACATATCGTGGACACATTATCAACATATGCTTCTAATAGAGCTCTGCGAGTGCGAGATGTTATATTAATAAAGGATGTTAAGGTTTTCCAAATGTGTCCTGAAGGCTGAAGCTCATTGTTAACACGTTGTGGCTCATGAATTCAAATTCTCTGACCAAAGCTCCATTCACGCTGAGCCTTGCATACGGCCATTGTGCAGATTATCTGCATTGCTTTCAAATGTGGGATTAATGCACCTTTGTGTCGATTAGTCAAGTATAGAAGTTATTTTAATTCTCCTATAAAAGCCTGGGCAAATATACGTTTTTGCAGAGGGCCATGGCGTGCTATTCTCTCTTATAATACATAACAACCTTTTTTTCCCCCGTGAATTACATTTTTGTATTTGCATATTGCAGGCTATAAAGCCCACATAATACTTATAATTGTATTATTAAACATCTTTTAATACCTATGCAATTTTTCTTTCAGCACAATCCCTTAAATGTATTATTATAATATTATTATTATTATTTTTATCATTTTTATTATTATTATTATTATTATTATTATTATTAATTTCCTTTTTTGGGGAAAACAAATAAATCATTAAAATAAACGATTGGGCCACCACAGTTTGCAGCCTGTATCAGACAATTGAATTCACACATTTCCCATATTCAACAGTGCCGTGCGTGGCGCTGGGCCTGAGAGCAGAGCAGAGCCCCCCTTGGGCTATGGAGCTTGCTGAGGCCGGCATGCACGGCAGTCTTTGCTGGTGGTCCCCGTTCGTTAATTAGGAAATTAGCTGCACAGAGGCCCTCATTACCAAAGCCCTGGGTTACTCCTAGTTTTCCTCTCCCACTACTGGTCAATTTCCATAAGGAGATTACAAGCGGATCAGTATTTAGATCTATCCAGATAAAACAAATAACCGGTCTCCGAGAATCAGATGACTGCTAATTGGACGTCAGCCTGTGGCCCCTTGCACTGTTTAGAACGCCCCATTGAACATGAAAATGAAATTCACGAAATGATGTCTCTTTTCGACTGATTAGAAAGGGCTACGCCTGAAAGACTATATGCTAAACCTATATTTTTCTCTCTTTAAGATATGAGCGACAATGATGACTTCATTCAGCTATTTGCTATAACACGGTGATGCTATAGCTGTAGGCCTGTATTCATTCAGAGCCGGTTTTATTTGGGTTTGTTTAGCTTAGGCATACTTTCCCACCTGGACACAATTCGATTGAACATATTTTGAATATTGCTATAGTCCAATAAATGTGATATAATATTTATTATTTTGTAGCCTACAATAGGCCTATATGTGCTACACCGATCTGAGTTTATATTTGTTTGCTTTTGAAAATAGGCCTATTATTCCTTAAATTTGTTCGAACGATATTATACATGTTAATGAGAGGTAATAAAAAATGCGTTTCGGTGAGTTAAAGGTGACAATCTCCACAGCTCATGTAAATTGAGGTGTTAAATGTGTTAATTGACGTTTTCGATGAGCGGTGCTCTAGGAACGATTAGCAGGTGTGAAGTTCGCCCCGGGACTGGAGCAGAACAGGGGACCGCTTTAGGTTTCCACACCACAAAACAAATAGCTGTGCGTTTCGGCCAGTGTTGCCATGTCGGCTTATTATAAGTGACTTTGGGCTTATTCTTCTGTAAAGTTGATTGTAAATATTAGTTGCGGGTTGCGTTTTTTAGGCTTGTTTCTAAAGTAGCCTACTTGCTTATTTGGGCTTGCTTTAAAAAAAAAACATTATTATTTAAACCAGTGGTTCTCAAATATTTTCACGAAAATGTTTTGCCAGCCACTGCCATGGAGCATTTGTGTTGTTAAAATGTTTGAAAATAGCAGATCTACAAGCTCACAACGTGTTGCATCGCGACTCGTTGTGATATGCATATAAGTTAGTTTAGAGTGCTCCTGTGGCCTACTTGCTTCTTTTTGGCTTATTTTCCTAGACCTGATTGCTTGTTTCTCTCACAAAATATGGCAACACTGGTTTCGGCTTTGTGAAGGTGTGAATGTTAATCAAGGGCAATTCACTATAGTTTCCCAAACAGTGGGTCGGGACCCATCTTTGGGTTGCGGACCAATTTTTATGGGTCGCGAGTCAGTAAATATCTCATTTTTTCCCGTTTCCTACATTCAAGAAAAAAATATATAGGCCTATATATTATTTCAAAAGATTTACAAAAGTTTAAACAAAAACAAATCACAACTTTTCATCAATTAAAAACAATTCCAACATTTTCCAAAAATATTTCATAAATATAATGGGAAAAAAATCTAATAATTCCCATAAATACATTCAAAAAAAGTTTGAGAAGTAGTGAAAATGTTCACTATAGTTTGGGTCCCGTGCAAACATCTGATTTATCTTTTGGGTCTTGAGCTAAAAAGTTTGGGAACCACTGGTATAGAGGCTAATCATTTTAGTTTCATTTTAGTTTAAGGCAATAACATTTTCAGGCAGGGGTATCTTGTTCGTTTACCTCTTAACATTCGGAATAAAACTTTCTTTCTTTGCTTTTTTTCCCCCCATTCATTTTTTTCCCAGGGACATACATGTTTAGCCCTGTCCCCTCCACAAGAGGTCGTTGATGTATTATTTTACTTTGTCTTCGCTGTTCTCAGCACCATGGAAGCTGCGCTCTTGAGAAGTTCTGAAAAGAGAAGCCCGTGAATGGAAGGATTTTTGAGCCGCAGTTTAAAAAGAAATCGTAGTAATTGTATCCATATGATCTATCCATTTGTAACAATATTTAACTTGGATGACAAGGAGGCATAGCCCCAGTTCAAACTTGAGATTGCGTTGGCTTCAGTTGTTTTAAAATATAGGCAATTATAGCCTATGACAAACCACAAATCACCATTGAGGAGAAACCGAGTTCACAACAAACCCACATACTGTGGTGATGAAAAATATGTGCTGCTTTAGTGACATTTATTTAGATAATGAGGCAGATATAAATAAGTAAATAGCCAATTATGTTCTTGGTCGCAATATTTGGATTTGATGGCCTCTATAGAACCGTTTTATGCTTTTAGAAACTATTATTAAACAGTAATTTGACACATCTCTTTAGGTCTTTTACAAACTTATCGTTTATAGGTATATTATTGTATATGTTAAACAAACATGATTTTTTATTTATAGGACACGCATGATTTATGTGTCATGAGCGTCATTTTGGATGGAATCACATGGTAAAATAGCCCTAATGAAAATACAAATTACCAATTGACTCCTTTTAAAATTAAATAAATAAATACAAATCCAATCATATAGTGGTGCCGCCGAAAAACATTAGCCTATAGTTGTCCGCTTATTCGTTTTACTTTGATCGTGCCCTTAGACATCTGCTCTATTCTAGCAGCGGGTTGTAAATCCATCACGTTTTATTATTCGCATTTTGTTGGATGTAGTGTAAAACTGTGGGCTTTTAAAACTTCACCTCTGTTTCCTCTCATAAAACTCTACCCAAAACACTGTCGCTGTCCAACTCGATTCGTTTAGACCAGTGGTTCCCACTTCCCAAACTTTTTAGCTCAAGACCCAAAAGAGAACTTAGACGTTTGCCCGGGACCCAAAGATCTACAAGCTCACATGCCTCTTGTGAGCTTAGATCTGCTATTTTCACTACTTCTTAAAAGTTGTTTTCATTTATTTATGGAAATTATTTGATTTATTTTATTTTAGAAATATGTTGGAATTCATTTAATTGTTGAAAAGTTGTGATTTTTTTTTTTTTTTTTTTAAACATTTTTCTTTAAAAAAAATCTTTAATGGAAGACACCAAAAAGGGGACATTTACTCGCGACCCATAAAAATAGGTCCGCGACCCAAACATGGGTCCCGACCCACTGTTTGGGAAACAGTAGTTTAGACGAAGCTCAGTAAAAAAATAAAAATAAATCCTCAGAGTAAATTTTACTCCGAGGGTGTACGAAATGGAACCAAATGGACCCGATTGGTTCCATTCGTATCCCCCCCGCCCCCCCAGAGTTAGAGGATTTTTACATGTGTGGGAGTGGGAGCCGGGCGCTGATTGGTTGGAGGCGGGTCATTGTCACGCTGTCAGTCCAAATCACATGGCAGCGCTGCTATTAACAGATGAGGTTGGAAGAGAAGTTTGCAGAGTTGTGTTTCACAGCCGTGGGGAACACAGTCACAGTCTCAGCTCCACTACTGCGCTCAGCAACACGCACCTGCAGCACAGCGCGTTATTGGCCAACTTTTGGCACAACTTTTCCTCTTCTTTAGGAAATCAGTCAGTATCTCTACTACCTCTGCTCTTCGGGATTTTTTTTTGTTTTGGTTTTAGCTTTGGTTTCAACATTTATTTTTTTATATATGCGTGAGTGAACCGAAAAAAAAAGCCGCCCGAGAATGTATAGCATGATGGAAACCGAGATCAAGACCCCGCTCCCGCAGTCCAACAACTCGGGGTCAGCGCCGGGCAACAAGAACACCAATGCCAACAACGACCAGGACCGCGTCAAGCGGCCCATGAACGCCTTCATGGTGTGGTCCCGCGGCCAGCGGAGGAAGATGGCCCAGGAGAACCCCAAGATGCACAACTCGGAGATCAGCAAGCGGCTCGGCGCCGACTGGAAGCTGCTGACCGACGCCGAGAAGAGGCCGTTCATCGACGAGGCCAAGCGTCTGCGCGCCATGCACATGAAGGAGCACCCGGATTATAAATACCGTCCCCGCAGGAAGACCAAGACCCTGCTCAAGAAAGACAAGTATTCTTTGCCCGGGGGACTGCTGGCGCCCGGTGTCAACCCCGTCAACAACGCCGTGTCGGTGGGGCAGCGGATGGACAGCTATGCCCACATGAACGGCTGGACAAACAGTGCTTACTCCCTCATGCAGGACCAGCTCGCCTACCCGCAGCACCACGGCATGAACAGCCCGCAGATCCAGCAGATGCACCGGTACGAGATGGCGGGGCTCCAGTACCCCATGATGTCCTCCGCGCAGACCTACATGAACGCCGCGTCCACGTACAGCATGTCCCCGGCGGCGTACACGCAGCAGACCTCCGGCATGGGCCTGGGCTCCATGGCGTCCGTGTGCAAGACGGAGCCCAGCTCGCCGCCGCCGGCGATCACGTCCCACTCTCAGAGGGCGTGTTTGGGGGACCTGAGGGACATGATCAGCATGTACCTGCCTCCCGGCGGGGACCAGGGGGAGCATCATGCCTCCCTGCAGGGCAGCCGGTTACACAGCGTCCATCCGCACTATCAGAGCGCAGGGACCGGCGTCAATGGAACGCTACCCCTGACTCACATTTGAAAGTTTAAGAAAAAAGAAAGAAATGAAAGACTTTTAAAAAAAGGAAAAAAAAACTTAAGTACTTTGGATACTTGAACTTTCTTTTTTTTGGTTGCTTAAAAAAGCAGTGGTTCTCAAACTTTCACATTTCAAGGTCTCCCCTTAACTCTGACAGTATATACAAATGGAACCAAATGGACCCGTTATTGTACACTGTCAGAGTTGCAGACTTGTAAGGGTCCATTTAGAACCCCCTCAAGGAACCCATAGAGTCCGTGGAATCCACTTTGAGAACCACTGGCTTATAGAGTCGACGTTCGGTAGTTTTGTTTAAAACTGAGTTTTATTTGATCTCAATCAGTTGTCCATTGTAAAGCATTTATATCATGGACTGAAACTGAACGTTGTGCCCATCAGAGTAAATTGCATTGCAAAGAGGCTTTTTATCATGAGTATACGCAATCAACTTCTGTAGAAGAATTGGACTTCTATATTATAAATAATGCCATATTTTCTCTATATGAAAAAAAGGGCATGTGGCCTCGTGAAGAGGCTTGTATTTCAGAAAAAGCTGGATGGAGAGTTGGTTCATTAATGTTTACACATAATTTGTAGAATGTCAGTTGTTGCGGCTGTGTCCAAATTTTGTAGTTTTTGTTTTTTTCTTCCTCTCATGACCCAGGTTTAACGTAATGTTAAGACCGGCGCGGGTCGCAATTTTTATTTATAGTATTTTTTATTTTATTTTGTAGCTTGTGAGCCCTCTTGTTTGTCACGTGAAAATGTTTCCATTTGTTTTGTAATATTTTCTGTTCTGTGATGGTTTTTGACAGTGTCACGTTTACTCATATCATGGACGAAAAGGTTTATTTAACTGACGTTTCTACTTATTTTGAGACCATCCTCTATTCTTAAATGCTGAAATAAATTTGTAAAAAATGATTATTGACTCTGTTTCTTTTGTTATTATTTGTATGCATTTTGAGACTTCGAAATTGAACATTAGTGTGTCCTAGTGTGTAGGCCTTTTAGTGCAGCTTGATTGGTCAAATCAAAGTAATAGGAGAGGCCTCCTACAGAATGAAGTCAGCGTTAAATTGAAAAGCAAAGTGATTATAGGCAATATGTCAAAGGAAGTGTGAAGGAGAGTTTGAACACACCGAATTAATACATCTGCTAATAACCCAACATTTTCGTTTCAAAACTATTGCGGGATTGTCCAAACATTTTAATAGATATTGAATCTTAATTAAGTTTGTAAGAAAATATATATTCATATTTTAATATTATAATTGCAAATTCACAACTTTCAACTCATTGTAGGCTTCCTGGTTTAAGGAGTTCCATACTGATAATTAGGTTACATCACACTGCTTATTCCTAGAAACTCTTGAAAATAACATTTATTATAGTGAGACAGTTGTGTGGGCTGTGTTTTGCTTTCAGTTGGCTCTCATATTCTAATGCGACTGAGCCATGGCTAACTTATTTTGCTAGTTGGAAATGAAGAAAATGTAAACAGGTCTCTGCAGTTTTAGGCCTCTCAGAGCTTCTTGTATTATTGCACTTTTGTGGGCACACAGATATATTTTCACAGGCTCCTCATCAGTTTTGGAATTGTTTATGTTTCATTGCGTGGCCTATAGTTTGCTTATGCAGTGTGATCCCTAAATGTATTTGTCATGGCTGACAAATTCATAGCCTACTTGTCATGGCAAGTAGCCTAATGGTTGAATAGGAAAGCTGTATTTGTTCTCACCATATCTAATTGTTAATACCCTCGCAAGTTCAGCCAAGTCTTTCTGAACTTGATTCAATATTTACATTAGTTGAAGATAGACCATAACAACATTTTATTTTGTTCCCATTGGCTGTCATTATCATAGGTGTCACAGTCAATGTGAACGCATTGTCTGCATTTTATGACTTTAATGTCTTTATGACTTTAAGTTCTAGCAGCTTATTTATATCTGTTTTATACAATTTATAGAATAAAAGCTGACTGCCTTTTCATTTATGGTATGCAAATTACAAATTGTTTGCGCAGATATTCTATTTTAAAGGTGAACTCACTTCAAAAAAGTACCCCATAAAGAAATAAATGGAATTCTGTGTGAAACATTTTTGTTTTATAAAGCTTGTCACTCTTGATGTGCCATGTTCTATTTGTTGAAAGAAACTTAATTTAACAAACAGAATAAAACATGTAAATAAATAAAAGAGGTGTGCATATATATGGCTTTTCTGTACCGGTGCACATAAGCAAGAGGTGTTGTTTGGCTTGCTGTGTCTTCACATGTCTACAGACATGAGCTCTGATATGCACACACACACATGCACTGAGGTCTTTAGAACACTGTAGAATTTGTCAACACTGTGGTGGCAGTCCCACATTAAGTCTTGTGCTGACTGAAGCAACTTTTTTTTTAATTGCATTTTTTGGGGTCTTTTATTGATAGTACACAGTATATAGGGACGGGAAACAGTCCCTATACACGCAGCAAAGGTCGCCAGGCTCGGGAATCGAACCCGCAAACTCGCTGTCAGGCTGCTTAAGAGCCTTTATGTGGTATGGACCTTAACCGCTATAGTGCCAGCGGCGCCCCAACTAAAGCAACTTTTATTAAGCCGATCATAATGTTTCATCCAAATGGTACTGAGAATCGATTTGCCTTCATTTACATAAAAGTCTAGAAGCACGTCAAGGACATTCTCCTTGGCCCGTCAGCAACTTCCTGTGACTGACGGGCCTTACACTGTAACAGTGTTCTGGGGGAGAAAAAAAAGAGAACCCGGCAGGTTCTTCACTTGCAAAGTACCTTGGGATAAAATAAGCCCCATGGCCACCAAGAGGGCCGAAAGTGTTGGCGGTCCCGCTGTCCCTTCCCACACTCCCAGTAGGATTTGATCCACAGCTCAGCGCAGCGGCCTGGATTAGCCCCGCACACCTTTGTGGGGAGAAAGATTATCCAGACCTCCCTGCATTCAGTGACAGGGTCTTAAGTCACTCTGGCGCTCTAGCGGCCGGCCGTCTCCTTATAATCAGCCCCTCCAACTCATTTTTTTGCAATTAAGCAGCTTTCCCCAACCTGCTCCTCCCGTGTCGGGGGTGACTTTCGGTGGATGCAACCGAGCCGTGGTTTTGTGCCACTTGTCAAAATGTGTTCCATCAGTCAATACTTGATGAAGCCCTTTGGGTGAAACGTTCACTTTTGGTTAAAATAAAAAGCAGAGAGCAGTTTATCGTGCGGACATTCCTTTTTTTCTCCATCAGTCAATTGACATGATCCCAGAGAGGCCTCCAAAGTCATAACTACTTTAATAAGTTCTGGGTTACCCCCCTCCCTGAGCATCAAGGCCTTCCTATATAGGCCTACTTTGAATATGATGCAGCACGCTGTTTGGATCGGATAAATGTGTCCAGAACGGCTCATCTTCCCCACATGGCTGTTGAGATAGCTTTTTTCTCTTTTCCAGAAATGACATGGCTAATCCATGATGACCATTTGGGAGAGGGAAAAGTGGGGTGTTTGGAGAAAGGTGTACAACTAGACCATGCATGGCTATTGACTGTGTGTTTGAACGTTCTGGCAGTGAGGCCCTCTGCGTTGGGCTGCCCCCGCCCCCCCTTCTCTCCCCCTGCCGAGCGCCCAGAGGGCCTCTCTCTCCTGTCATGTGTAGCTCTATGCCCACTCAGCAAGTGCAGGCATATCCCCACTTCCATCTGCCTATGACCTCACAGGGCCTGTTTGTTTAACCCCCTCTCCAAAAACTAACCTAATTATAGCCCTGTAGAACACAGATTCAGCGGATTCCCAGTGGATTCTGCCACTGTGTGCTTGCGCGTGTAGTATGCAAGTTGTGGGATTGCAGTCTCTGTGAGGCCGTGGTTTCAGAGAACATGGGGCCGTAGGCAATAACATCAGTCGATCTGGTTTTTCGAACCACTTTTTCGCCACACACGTGTGTCACGACATGTTTCTGTGACTTCCACTGTTGCGTCAGAGTGTAAAAAAAGCGGTTGGCTGGAACATGCGTGGGAGACGTCACGAAATGCCTTTTTGACGTCAGTAAGATTTGTGGAAAACTCCGTGTGACGGATTACCGTGGGTGACATCCCTAGCTTGTCTGCTCTACCGGCTCGGCGACTTAAAACGACGAGCCGACACGCCCTTTTCCAAAAATACACTCATACACCTTTACATGATCTGAAACTCTGATCTGGATCTTCAGCTGATGAAAGGGTCAAAGTCGACCGACGTCAGCCACACGTGTGTTTTTAAAAATAGCAAAAGCGTGTAAAGGATGAGATTCTATATAGGTGGCACCAATATTGACAGAACGCAGGCTGACATGAATCATGATCTATATATAGACCAGTGGTTCCCAAAACCTTTTAGCTCAAGACCCAAAAGAGAAATTAGACCCAAACTAGAGAAAATAGCAGATCTACAAGCTCAACACGGCACGAAGGGACTTAAAAAAAAAAGAAATCATGGAAATCATTAGATTTTTATATTTTATTTATTAAATGCTTCGAACAATTTGAATTGTTTTTAAAAGTTGATATTTACTTGCGACCCATAAAAATTGGCCAAAGATGGGTCCCGACCCACTGTTTGGGAAAAGTGATTGTGTGTGTGTGTGTGTGTGTGTGTGTGTGTGTGTGTGTGTGTGTGTGTGTGTGTGTGTGTGTGTGTGTGTGTGTGTGTGTGTGTGTGTGTGTGTGTGTGTGTGTGTGTGTGTGTGTGTGTGTGTGTGTGTGTGTGTGTGTGTGTGTGTGTGTGTGTGTGTGTGTGTGTGTGTCTTATTCTACAGTCAGGACATTATTGATCTGCTGTGGCTGGGATCTCCCCAGGAGGCCCTTTGAGCTCTATACTGGCCTGGAGGGGCCTGGGCTGGCTGGCCTGTCCAGTTAGTTTGGGCAGGCCTGTTGAGAACTCGCATGGTGCACTGAGATTGACAGCGGAGGGGGAACGTGTGTGTGTGCGCGCGTGCGTGCGTGTGTGTAGGTGCGGGGGGTTGGGGGTGGGGGTTAATCTCCCTGAACTGGGGCAGATGTTGTTAACGAGCTTCTCTCAGGTCGGCATCCTGCGTGGGAAAATGGCATCAAATCCTCCTGGGGTCAGGGCTTCTGGGTTGACCCACTGAGAGCATCCCTCTTCCACTCCATCGTCCATTCACTTTACTCAAAGGCAGCACTTACTGAAGACACTAGAAAATCACATTTGACTATTTTTACTTTTTTACTTTTTTTAACCCATTAAGACCTGGGGCCGATTCTACAAATGCCTTCTAAATCCTAAAGGTTTCCTGAAAAGCCTATGTTTCGTTGCTGTCGGGCAGGAACCTTTATCTCCATATTTTAACTTTTTGTGTTTTTTCGTAAATTAATGCCTTACTTGATCATACTACAGCGTCACACAAAAACATCAAAAGTAGCAGATCTGTTGAGCTTATAGATCTACTTTTGCTACTTTTGAATCCTGAAAAGTAACAGTTTTGGTCATATGAGGTTTCCACCCGACAGAGACGATACAGCTAAAATCTAAAATGACACAGATACTTTCCCGGTTTTAATGGGAAACCACTTTTTTTTTACCACTTTATACACATGAACCCTATTGTCTATGTTCTGGTCATAATAGGTGAACATTCAGCATAACTCACATTCACCTGTCACAACTCCATGCGTTGTGAGCTTGTAGATTGGCTATTTTCTGCTAAGATTTTTGGTGTAGAGGGAAAAAGGAGGGGGACCAACAGACCCCTGGGGGTTTAAGTGGTTAATTCAGATTCACATTCAGAATCTGAATTATCTTCATTGATAAGCTCCCAGCATTTGCAGTCTCAAGAAATGGTACAGAATGTAAGAAACAAGGAAAAACAAGTTAGATATGTCAAATATTCCTAATATAATACAAGCAATGTAAAAAAAATACATAAGCTGCATGGTTAATACTTAAAAACTAGCAATAATACTACCAATAAAATTAGACATTTGCGACACCAGAAGATTAACACAGTCAGTGTACTTACAGTAAGCTCTATTTAAAAAAGAATAGCAGAAATAGCTGATCTATAAGCTCACAACACACCGGGTCACACTGCACCACATTGTGTGCTTGTGGATCTGCTATTTTTGCTATTTTAGAAAATGTGAGAAATTCTGGGAAAATTGTCACCTATAATGATATGCCTCAAATTAGTGACGTCAAGTTGAAAGTGTTTAAGTGCATTGTGTGAGAATGTAGTATATGAACATTGGAACTCGGCGCAGTAAATGCAGATGTCTCTTTGTTAATGATAGCCGTGGTTGGATCTCTCTCCCTTACACAACCGCAAAGAATGCTGAGTGGGAAGCACTTCAAAGACAAGAACGCTGCCAGTCAGACCCAGGAGCTACTTACCTGCATTGATGTCAGTGGAAGGCAAATGATTAGAATTAAAGGTTGGCAGACTTTCAGGCACGCAAGCTATAGGATCTGGTATCCGTCAAATCTGGAGGGCAGAATTCATGTTCATTAAAAAGAAATGTTACACTAAAACAGACAAGTAGGATTATACTGTATATACATGTATATGGTGTCACATATATATACACACACATGTATATTGTGTAACATATATACGTGTGTGTGTGTGTGTGTGTGTGTGTGTGTGTGTGTGTGTGTGTGTGTGTGTGTGTGTGTGTGTGTGTGTGTGTGTGTGTGTGTGTGTGTGTGTGTGTGTGTGCGTGACCGCACAATGTAATGTTTTCACTTCAATGGTTCATCTGTGGGCCAAATCTTGGGGCATTGTTGTGTAATGATTGTTGCTTAACGCCTTTGATGGAAGCTGATAATTCTGTTTGCCTTTGACTGATGTGATATGTGTAATCTCTGTTGATGGACATGTTAGCTCATATACGTTGAGGGCTCTGTTTCTCGGTATAGTTGTTGGTCTGAATTCCATATCAGGACATCCACCAGAAATCTAGCTCGCTGTTGACATTATCTTATAATCATTACAACACGTGATTCCCTCAAGAATTAACGCACACATTTACTTACACTTATATGTTTACCACCACAGTGGTTCTCAAAGTGGGGTCCGGGGACCCCCATGGGTCATTGGGGGACCAGGGGGTCCCCAGCCAAATTAGTTAATACAGCATCACAATCATTTTAAGCACTTTCTCCGTTTATACGTTGGCTGTTCAAAAACAGCAGATCTATGAGCTTGTACAACTGCTATTTTTTTAACATAAATCTTTTCTTCTGGGGGTCCCTGGCACAAAACCTTTTCAGGTGGGGGTCCGCGGCCAAATACATATCAATGTGGGGGTCCTTGACATGGACAAAGTTTGAGAACCACTGGTTTAGCAAACGTAACCATCTAACCTCACTGCACACGTAGGGAAACGGGACAATTTATGTAGGCAGTTGGCACAATATCAACTTTAAACTGTGTGTACATTCACATGAGTCATATGTACTGGGTGGACGCATGGTACGTACAGCGGTGTAAAGTAACTAAGTACATGTACTCAAGTACTGTACTTCGGTAAAACATTTGGGTACTTTTACTTTACTGGAGTATTTCCAATTTTATATACTTTATACTTCTACCCCACTACATCTCAGAGGAAAATATTGTACTTTGCAGATTTTTATTATTATTACAAGACATACATTAACCACTATGGCACTTTATATTCTTCGGCTATTTGAAAATAGCTCGATGTGAGCTTGTAGATC
>NC_137622.1:31481921-31489421 GCF_963280865.1 Gymnoscopelus braueri
TAGTCAGGCCAACTCTCCCGGAGGTGTGTCCCTGAGAGCCAGCAGCACTGAGCACCCTGATGAGCCTGCGGAGGCTTTGTCTGCAGGGGGTAGTGTGTGTGTGTGTGTGTGCGTGAGAGTGTGAGTGAGTGTGTGTATGTGTGAGTGTGTGTGACCTCGCTGACTCTTGCTCACTCTCCTCATCCTTATCCCTTGTTTTTTTGTTCTCTTTCCCTCTCCCTTCTATTCTGAAGGATTGGTGTGTCAGTGAATGGGGTGCTCTGCTGCGTATAGGCCTTGGTCCTGTTTAATCTGTTGTCAGTCTCACCCCCTCCCTTTTTTTGTGGGGGGGGTATCCATATTTATGCATACACCTAGCCCCATGGGACGTGTAATAATGGGGATTGCAGATAAATTGTCCAAACTTATTGAGCTGTGAAATCCCCCTCGATTGGCCCTCGAATGTGCCTTCTCCTATGATCCCCTCATATCTCAGTACTTTGTCACGGTTCCCATGACAGCTAAGGAAGGTGAAAGGTACTGTGGGGCGGTTTGGGGGGGGGCGACCCGTCCCGGGATGGTCGGTGGTGCCGGCCAGGTGCCTCCTCCACCTGCAGTAGCTGACTGCCCCGCTAATGGCCCAGCAGGGGGTACAATGGGTTGGCGTTGCTCTTCACACCTGTGTGTCCATTAGCATGCTCTCTCTAGGATTATAGGAGCCCTGCTTGCAGGGTGACAGTCAGTCAGAGCCAGGGCCCTACAGGTGGTAGAATACCTGTCAGGGGTTGTGAAAGGGTGTATAAACTTTCCCTGATTTTTGACACTTGCATTGGCAATGTTTTCTTTTTTTCTTTTCACAGTTTATTCAGGATTTCAGGGCATACATTAAATAATGACGTACTTACATTTTATGTGAAACACCCACATAGGACATAAGACAGTAGCGATATTATATCGACATGCAAATGCTGCACCATCACTAACTGCAGGGCAAGAAGTACATGCAAAAATATGCAGATTTAGTGTGCAAGTATCAAAAGTGTCAACAAAAGAAATTGTGTAATCCTACTCCAGCAAGGAGGGGACAATTATAGACTGCATACCCTGAATCAAGTTATTCAAACAAAAAAACTAAACAAAGACAAACAAGCAGATAATAATTGCTAAATGCTAGTAATATTCCACAAAACAAACACACATCACAACAAAACAAAACATGGCTTGATCACCCCAGAAAGCAAAACATATAATGAACATAACAATACACCCACACATAGCTCCTCATAATAGACAGTATGTTTTCTAATGCCAATAAAGCTCATTTGAATTGAAAAAAGTGTAGGGGAACCGTGATTTTGGAAGGTACGGGAGCGGTTGGCAAACACGTTAAAATAGCATTAAAACAAGCTACTTACTAAGCTGAACCTCTTAATTCACCCATGGTGAAGTCTATAGCAACAGACTATAGCATCTTTTAACAATAACAGTTGGCAAACGGATGCAATCAAGCAAGCGGAGAAGCAATGAAGGCAATTTATAAACGTAGCTATAAACTCATAAAAAAATAGCTATAAATCAAATATACATTCTGTAAACTGTCGGGTGGCATGAAATACAGCAAGGCTATGGCGTGATTCAGCCAATGGAAACGGTCCAGGGGCGGGTTTTGCCAACCGCTCCCGTACCTTCCCAAATCACGCGTAAGGGAATGTGACATGAAGAGGAAAGGCACAACTCTGCCACACTAGTGTTCACTGTTCAGCTGTGTAGCGGTGATCTGCCCTCCACGGGTCTTCAGGCCTGTTTGTATAAAGATCAGGCAGTCTCATGGCATCGCCTGTCAAAGCATCAATAGCTTGCTCTCAACCTTTACATACTTTACTCTACTTATTCTAAGTAGAAAGAGAAAAGTGCTTTTAGGGTGGGCACTGAAGAACGTTTCCTTTCTGTGTTTTGTTGTCAGATAATGGCAAACTTTTTCTTACTTTAAAAGAAAAATGCATACTTCAGCTCTCCAGTGTAACCCCGAAACTCAACCACGAGCCCCCACTGTCCCTCCCTAATATCACACCTTGGATGCATAAACATGCCTGGTCCCCACACATCACCCCCGCCCGGGGAGGGGGGGGGGGGGGGGTACGCTGCATGGCTTTAGTGCCGTGCTGTGACACCAATCAGGGGAGATGGCGGGCTCCTTTGTCATGCAAACACCAATCGCCTCTTGTCTTATTCAAATGTCTGCCCTCGCTCTTTCTCCTCTCCCTCACTCTCGCTCAACCCCTAACCCCTACACCCCCCCCCCCGTACGCTGCTCCCCTCCACTTCTTCAGTCCCTCTCTCCTCCCTCCCTCTCCAAGTCCAAGTAAATCCACACATCTGAGAGAGGAGAGAAAAGAGAGAGAGAGAGAGAGAGAGAGCGCTACTGGGCCCAGGGATCCTGAGGCAGGCCTCTCTCCTGGGGGTCAGCCTGTGTCTTGGTGCATGGGGCTGTTTCCAGGCCCAAACTGAGGCCATTTCATATTCAAATGTTACAATCAGGCCTCTGACCCACAGGGGGCTCTTTATGGCCGCGGCCCCGGGTCGCAGGGTCAAGATGGTGATTTAATAGCTCCGGCGGAGGAAAGAAGTGGGGGAGCTGAGTGATTTAGTGGATGAATGAGTAATAAAAAAAAGCACCCCCTCCCCAAGTTTTCATGTAAATTACAATTGTCCCTCTCCTCCACACCTGTGTCGGAATCCTTGATGCTTTTACGGAGGACTTTTCTGTTTTTCAGTTTAGGTTTCGAAAGTAAGAAACGTCCACTTTTCTGCCGCCGCTCTTGACGTAAAGTAGCTGCAGAGGATGAAGCACTGATTCAACTCAACTCAAACTTTATTTATAAAGCACATTTACAATGACCAGTGGTCAACCAAAGTGCTGTACAAGTCAGAATAAAAACAAGAAAACAGAAAACAGCAAAACAAATAACACAATTTAACAACAAAAAGAATAAAGACAGCATTTCACAATTAGGCCAAGACGTAAGCCAAACGAGACAGAGTTAAAAGCCAAGGAGAAAAAATGAGTTTCGAGTGAGGATTTGAAGACCGCTACGGAGCGAGCAGACTTGATATGTAGGGGGTCTGTTCCAGAGGCTGGGGCTGACCACAGCAAAGGCTCGGTCACCTCTGGACAAGACCTGTAGTTAGTTGTGGGCTCAATCAGGAGCCCAATGTATGTATGTATGATGTATGTATGGTGGCCGTGGGGGATGTAAACAGTAGTTGAGGATGGAGCAGTGGAATTGGTGGACGGTGGTGGGGGACGTTAGGGTTGAAGATAAGGACTCGTTATACCTGATTTATACTTCATCGTACGGCAGAGCATAAATTAGCCATTTAAAGAGCCATCATCATGCCTGCATGGTGCCACCTCGTCTCCGATGTCCCCGCGCTCTGGAGCGGCCTGTTATTCCTGTACCCGAGGGCGTGTTCTCCTCTGCGCACAGGTGGCAGGGAGAAGCTCCAGTGACACAGGTTTTGGGTGTATCTGTGTGAGAAAACGAGAGAGACAGATACAGGGCGAGAGAGCACATGTTTGTATGCGTTAGCATCGTAGACACTGATAAAGTTAACAGATGTCGACTCTTCTCGTATATTGATTATCTATTCTACACAGACAGATACATAGATAGATACCTTTATTGATCCTGCGGGGGAAATTCAGGCGCCAGAGACAGCACAGTAAAAAGTTAGGGATACAGAGTAAAGAAGTACAGTAGGTACAGAAGAGTGACATCACAAAAAAGATGCCCTAAAACACACAGTTACTGATGCACGGCGAAAGTGTTCACGGGTCCATTTTGACACTTTCAGGGTAAAACGAACATTACTGTGTGGCCGCAGCCTCCATGCTTTGAGCTGAGACACCCGCCGCAAGGTTCCCTGCCACTGCTCCGCTTCTCCAGTTACATGTTTCTCAACTGGCATCGTGCCCCTGTTTATTACATGCGTGAGTCACACTCCATGTGACTCACGCTAAAACCACTGACTCGTTTCAACCACCAACCAACCAACCATACTTTGTATAAAGTAACGTCCCAAAGCCTCCTTGATGTTATAAGCTTGGTTTAATAACTTTATCATTTCTTTTCACAAAATGTCTTGCATAACTTTATTCTATATATTTATTTTAACTGTATTCGGGTCAACTGTTGTGGTTGGGAATTCACTGCCAAATATCTGTCATGATTTCATTATGTACTGTATCTATTCTATATACATGCTAAAAGCCATAAGCGCATTAGGCCACCCAGGCCTGATGACTTCCCAACTGAGCCCCATTTGTCAAATAATAGCCATCATCATATACAGTACTTTCCATGTTTGTGCATGGCAGTGGTAGAGGCGAGAGAGTGTAGGGACCGAGCAGTGTTGCCATGTCCGCTTATTATAAGCGACTTTGGGCTTGTTTTTCTGTAAAGTCGCTTGTAAATATTGGTGGTTGCGGGTTGCGTTTTTTTGGGCTTGTTCTGAAAATATTTTGTGCCCAATATTTCTTTTAGACACATTGTGAGCTTGTAGATCTGCTATTTTCAAATAAATAGCCGATGCTCATGTGGCCTACAGGTCGCTTCTTTTGGACTTGTTTTCATAGGCCGCCTGGTTGCTTGTTTCTCTCGCAAAATCTGGCAACAGAAACCGAGGTGAGCCGAGGTTGAGGGGGCCAGCGCGGGGCAGGCAGGCCAGTGGGCACAGCTGTGGTGTGCATTCATTACTGGTCGTCCACTGGCTAGGGGGAGAAAAGGGCCTCCCACTGCCGCATGGCTGCCCTGCCCAAACCTGCCCCCTGCCGCACACACACACACACACACACACACACACACACACACACACACACACACACACACACACACACACACACACACACACACACACACACACACACACACACAAGGCCTGGTAGCACCAGGCGGCACCACTCGCTGTGTTTGCACTCTTCTCACGTGTGGCAAGGCAGTCAAGCAAAACGGAGAGCAGAGGTGTTGGGGGTTATGGGGGGTGGTTGGTGGCGGGGGGGTGTAGGGGTTTAAGGGTTAAACTGGTTGGGGGATCGAGGGAGGGAAGTGTGTGTGTGTGTGGGTCTTTCCTTCCTTTCCTCTCCCGACTGACCATTCTCTTTCCCACCCCTCACCCTCTCTTAATTCACCCCCTCTGTCCTCACCCTCACTCTCTCCCCCTTTTGTGGCCTGTGCACCTGCAGCCCTTGAGTTCAGGCAATAAAGCTCAAGGATTTGAGTGGACTGGAGGTTAGAGGGAAATGGGGGGGGGGGGGGGAGGGGGCTGCAGTGGTGGAAAAACTACTCAAATGTTTTACTTAAGTAAAAGTATCAATACCACAATGCAGAAATACTCTTGTTACAAGTTAAAGTCCAGTATTCAAAATGTACTTGAGTAAAAGTACAAAAGTATTGGCATCAAAATATACTGAAAGTACCAAGAGTACTAAAATGTTTGAAAATAGCTAATCTACAAGCTCACAGCGCGCCGCCATGCGACGTGTTGTGAGATTGTAGATCGGCTATTTTCAAATAGCCTATAGGTATAAAATAAGGCTAAAGTGGTTAATGTTTGTTTTATAATATAATAATTTATATCTGTATAATTTATAACTAAAGTTTTCAAATAATTGTGGTGGAGTAAAAATACAATATTTACCTCTGAAATGTAGTGGAGTAGAAGTAAAAGTACTGAAAACTGGAAATACTCCAGTAAAGTAAAAAAAACGTAGTTACTTTACACCACTCAGGGAGGGGGGAGTACAAAAGCAACAGGTTCAAACTGCAGTTGTGTTCTGTTGTGGTGCCGTGCTGTAGTAGCCTACCTATAGGAGCAATGATAAGGCCTGACATGATGTAATGCGGTTTGGCACAAAAGGAGTGACTTTAAGCAGATTTACATCCCAGATTTACGACCTGTTTGGGTTAGTGTCATTGTGAATCAGTAATGATCTGACACAATGATCAATGCCTATTATGCCCCCTGACAAATTGCTCTGTTTTAGTATACCACATGTAAATAATATACCGTAAACGACTGGTGTGAAATGCATGCCACATATTTTACCTCGATATTGTAGTCGCTAAAGGGATGTTTTCATAACTTGTTTCCCTGTAATGTGAACTAGAGTCACACTTGCCCCTCAGGCAAGAGGTGAGTCTATAGCTTGCTGTATCTTTCCCACTACTTCCTAAACGGTGAGTCGGGGCCTGTGTTTGGGTCCCCGACCGATTTGTATGGGTCGCGAGTCAATTCTCCAGGAATTAAAAACACATTTCAAACATTTATTCAACTGAATCAAAAAATCTGTTTTAAATCTTAAGAAATTTCGTACATAAAAAAAAAAAAACTTTAAGAAGTAGTGAAAATAACTGATCTATTTTCACTAGTTTGGGTTCCGGGCAGACATCAAATTTCTCTTTTGGGTCTCGAGCTAAAAAGTTTGGGAACCGCTGATCTATCCTGCATTCAATATTACACCACAGTGCCTGTGCTTTTAAAAAAAAAAAAAAATGGAACATGTTTATCTCAAATAATAATGATTTAAAGGATCTACACCATGAATTTAAAAAAGATATTTGATATTTAATATCATATGGTGTATGTCCCTCAAACCTTTTTCAAAAGGTTTGAGCCTAAATCATCACTCAGATATACTCATCCCAAGTCAATTGTCTCTGGCTTATACAGCACTTTCAGCTGCAATACCAAAACGTCCTCTTGGGCAGGGGGGGGCTACTGAGCAATTCTGTCTGGCCAGCATCAATGCAATGGCAATGCAAGTGATGTCACTTGCATTGCCATTCTGAAATGGCCTGTTCAGACACGCCCATTCTGAAAATCTCTGAAATGAGAATGAATGACTGAATGTTAAAATAAAATATTTTTTGGGGTACAAGAGACACTGGGGAGCCCAAAAAATACCCCCCCCCCCCAAAAAAATGAAATTCATGGTGTTTCTCCTTTAATTCCCACTCCTTTTGGGGCATTTTTTTGTGACCGTACATTTGCAGACATATTTGTCCTCTGTAATTACACATCTTATTAGGAGCAGTGGGTGCTATTAATACAGCGCCTGGGGAGCAGTACAAGGTTATAGTGCCTTGCTCAGGGACACTTCGACACATAGACTGGGCGGACTGGGAGTGAACGGCGGTGGTGGTACTCAGATATTTTTACTTAAGTAAAAGTAGCAATACCACAATATAAAAATACTCTGTTACAAGTAAAAGGCCTGTGTTCAAAATGTTACTTGAGTAAAAGTACAAAAGTATTGGCACCAAAATATACTTAAAGTACCAAAAGTAAAAGTACTAGAATGTTTGAAAATAGCCAATCTACAAGCTCACAACGCGTCACGGTGTGACGTGTTGTGAGCTTGTAGATCGGCTATTTTTAAATAGCCTACTGTATGTATAAAATAGGGCTAAAGTGGTTAATGTATGTTTAATGATATCATAATTTATATCTGAAAAGTAACTA